>NC_136273.1:23095975-23280975 GCF_964187855.1 Myxine glutinosa
ACAAATGGTAGAGTTGGTCAAAAGCAAGAAGCCTATTGTTTTTGGGGTCAAAAGGTCAACATAGGCCAAAGGTCACCAACATTGCTAAATTTCTAAAATCCTCAATTTTCATCCGATTGACTTGAAATTTGAAGAGGACTTGCATATCTGGTCACTGAATTCAACCACCAAGTATTTTTGAGGTCAACATAGGCCAAATTTCTAAAAGCCTCAATTTTCCTCCAATTGACTTGAAATTTGAAGGGGACTTGCATGTCTGGTCACTGAATTCAACCACCAAGTATTCTTGAGGTCAACATAGGCCAAATTTCTAAAATCCTCAATTTTCATCCAATTGACTTGAAATTTGAAGAGAACTTGCATATCTGGTCAATGAATTCAACCACTAAGTATTTTTGAGGTCAACATAGGCCAAAAGGTCAACATAGGCCAAGTTTCAAAAATCCTCAATTTTCATCCGATTGACTTGAAAATTGAACAACATTTGCACATTGAGTCACTAAATAGGGAAACTAACTATTTTTGAGGTCAAAAGGTCAAAGGTCAACTCAAGGTCAACCTTCCAAAATTATTTTTCATCTGAAAAATCGTCACTTTTCTTCCTATTGACCCAAGTTTTGATCAAGATTGTAAATTTTAATCTTGATGAAATGGACAATTTGCTGTATCAATGGAATTTTTTTCTTGGGGGGGGGGGGGGGGGCGGATTTTGCAAGTATCGTGCTCCGCATGACATCTTCTTGTTTATTTGTCCGCACAGAATAAATATGA
Organism: Myxine glutinosa; assembly: GCF_964187855.1. Taxonomy (NCBI): domain Eukaryota; kingdom Metazoa; phylum Chordata; class Myxini; order Myxiniformes; family Myxinidae; genus Myxine; species Myxine glutinosa. The sequence goes on from NC_136273.1 coordinate 23,096,747, forward strand.
TTTTCTCTGCAACCGTTGGTCCGATTGACAGGAAATTTTCACCATAGGTGCAACTCCACTTGGAGAATTTTTTTATGATAATTATGACGTCATAGATCACGTGGTTTGGCCGCCATCTTGGACAAACGAAAAACTTTGCACCTCTATATCTCCGAAAGAGCTGAATAGAAAAATTTGAGACATGGCTCATTGTAAAGAACTCTCCATGTGGAATAAAATATGTTAATGATGATGTCATAGGTGCCTCCATTATGACGTCATAATTCGACAAGTACAAAACTTCATCCTATCAAGATGAAATTTATTGAGCATCATGTAGACATAAATTTGTGGAGATGACGTCATCGGTCACGTGGTTTGGCCTCCATATTTGTTTTAACACAAAAGCCTTAAAAACCACTGAAAATAAATCCTGGCGAGGGTTTGCAATCTCTGGTTGCTCTTTTTCTTGTTATTGTTATTATTATTAATTGTTGTTATCTATTAACCAAGTGTTTGTTGTACCTGTTCTGTTACCTGCAGCCGAACCCAAAACACCTCATCGGCGGCACATGGTGGTTCGGAAGGCGCCTTCGCGAGTAGTGATGCAGCTTACAGGAGTGTGGATTCACTCATGGATGCAAATACTGCTTGCTGCTCGCAAAAACGGCATTACCTGTTATGGTCGGTACATCACCTACGTCATGACGCAGACATCCCCAATTTGAATCCCTTATACAATGTGGTCATTCTACTCTTTTTATGAGATAATAAATCATATAATATTAAATTTATATAATATTGTATTTGTATAATATTGTATTTATATAATATTGTATTTATATAATATTGCATATCTATAATATTATATTTATATAATATTGTATTTCTATGATATTGTTTCTATGATATTGTAATCCCTGGTGTTGGGCTAGCGGCTAGGGTGCCGGCTTAGGATCCTAGGTTCGAATCCCGGTCAATCGCTGAATTAACGCCAGGGGGGTTGACTCAGCCTGTCATCCTTCCGAGGTCGGCAAATTGAGTACCAGTTCACTGGTAATTCCCTGCTTGTCGTTAAAGGCGGCAAAAAGGGTTGGCGTCAGGAAGGGCATCCGGCCGTAAAACATTGCTTCAAAAAGGGGACCGAAAAACAACAACAACCACAGTTCCCGAAAAAGGCCAACCCCCGCTTGCGGGGAAAAATGGCCTCTAAAGGTGGTTTTTATTTATTTATGATATTGTATTTATATAAAATTGTATTTCTATAATATTGTATTTATACAATATTGTATTTGTATAATATTGTATTTGTATAATATTGTATTTGTATGATATTGTATTTGTATGATATTGTGTTTGTATGATATTGTATTTGCATGATATTGTATTTGTATGATATTGTATTTGTATGGTATTGTATTTACATGATATTGTATTTGTATGATATTGTATTTGTCTGATATTGTATTTGTATGATATTGTATTTACATGATATTGTATTTACATGATATTGTATTTGTATGATATTGTATTTGTATGATATTGTATTTGTATGATATTGTATTTGTATAATCTTGTATTTGTATAATATTGTATTTGTATAATATTGTATTTACATGATATTGTATTGTATGATATTGTATTTGTATGATATTGTATTTGTATGATATTGTATTTGTATGATTTTGTATTTGTATAACATTGTATTTCTATAACATTTTATTTATATAATACTTGTGAGGTACCCGTGCTATGCACGGGTGAGAGGCCGAATCCAGACAGACAATGTGGAAACAGTGAATGCCAAACCATGAACCAATTAATTCCACATTCCGGTGCCACCTTCAGTCAAATGCCAGGCATGGACAGCTGGTTCGTGAAGGACTTGTGCAAAAAATGGCGAATGCCAAACCTTGAATCAATAAATGTGTGTAATGTTTCTTCACACGGTCAATGGCGAAACTACAAATGTCGAATCCGCAAATGTCAAGGGTGGAAACACTCACGTCATTTCCTCAGTCTCTAAACTCAGTCTCTATATTTTCATTCCAAACAGCATCATTACAATCACAAATTTATACGATACCATTAATATAACAAAATACAATGTTACAAACACTCATGAAGTAAATTTATATAAATAAATATAAAGTGAGGTAAACAAATGTAAACAGAATACGCCGTTTAACATGATAACCAATACAAACAAATCTGCCCACAAGCAAGGGCGTATACGTAACACTTCATACGGATGGAAACTCAAAATCATAATTGTATTGAGATATTATCAAACCAGTGAATGTTTCCACATGCAGTAAATGGCGAAACTACAAATGCTGAACCCACGATTGTGTTTACTTCAAATAGGGAGCAGTTTTGTTTGGGTGGAAACTCAAAATCATAATTGCATTGTGAAATTTACGAAACCTTATAAAAATTTATGAATACACACATACACACATCACACACATATACACACACATACACACACATACACATATACACACATCACACATACACATATATGCACATCACACATACACATCACACACATATTACACACATCACACATACACACACATACACATCACACATATACACACATATATACACACATCACACATACACATCACACATCACACATATACACACATCACACACACATATTGTTACGTGTTCCTATATGATCTCCTGGTCTCGGTACACCTCCGAACCCCGAGAGGAGCCACGGCAGAAAAATATGTTACTCTGTGTTAGAAATCAAGAGTGAAACCACACCAATGATTAATAAATGAACAAATACTAAATTGAAAATCACACATGAATAACGGTACAACAAATGGCAATTAAGAGTGCACTCTATATACCATCAATAAAGTCAGATAACTCACTGTGCTCCCAGCGAGTGAAAAGGACACGCCTCAATGTCTCTATAACCTTTTCCAAGGTGAATGTGATTCGCTCCAGCGGTCACTAGAACGATATCCAGTCGAAGCCCGAATCTCGCTCTCCAGTCGATATTCGAATCACGTCAGTTGACAATGGTGATCGCCCTGCTGAAACTGTACAACGGCGCCCTTCAGAGGGGCACCTTCACCGCTCACTCAGCGAACCGCAACGTAATGGGAGACGAAGCGGTCGCACACACACATCCCCGACAAACGGTAGGATGTTGGGGTGAAGATGACGCGAGGCAAAACCTTTGTCAGTGTCTGAAGCGCGGGGTTCAAAATGGCCGACTGCTCTTACTTGAGCCGATGCGACGAGGCGAGGATTCGTCGAAATCTCAGCGCCCAAATCTGACTACGCAGATTTTCCACTCCAGTGATAATTCCTATCGCCGGATGTCCCTTCAAGGAACTCAAAATTCCCTCGCGACTTTCGGTAGACCAGGCTCGCTATAGAGCCTTGACGTCACGCGTCTTCTCCAACTTTGCTCGCGCTGCTTCTTCCTCTTCACCTCCTCGTCTTCCGGTTCGGTTTCCTGTATCATTTTAAGTTAACCTTTTTAACTTTAGATAGCTGTTCCTGAATAATAAACCTTTTGAGAATAATAATAGTACATAATAACAGAAATATGTCAAGTGGGTGAAAACCACAACAGCGGAAGTGACGAATCCATAACACTTCCCCCCATCAAGAAAGAAAGTTTGAACACAGCGAAAACTTTCTTTGCATGCAAACTCTTTAAACAAACAAAAATAAACTCACAACCCAAATCACCAATTCCCGTGAGCAACAATTATCAACATCTCAAAAATAAAGCAACAAAATTTCACACAACCCACAGAGATTTCCAAAGTTAATTCACTCTGGACCAAGCATCAGCAACGACATTGTCCCTGCCCTTTACATGTTCAATTTCCAAGTTGAACTGCAAAGCCAAACTCCATCTCATCAACCTCTGATTTTTTCCTTAGGTTCTTTTGAATGAAGGTTAAGGGGCTGTGATCAAAATCCAAAGTCAAGCAAGTCTACAGCACTTTCCCCCAGGAGGCCGAGCTGAAAGCCAGGTTCCATGGTGGTTGGGTGGTGAGGCCTGGAAGTATTCACTACATGGACGCCTTTAGGAACGTGGAGTTCACAGTTAATCCGTGTAGGGAAGTTCACTACATGGACACCTTTAGGAACGTGGCGTTCACGGTTAATCCGTGTAGGAATCTTGGCTCGGCGGCTCTGCAGCATTCAGTGCTTCAACTTTTCCGAACTTTCATAATAATTACGGTGGGACCGCTTGTCATTGTAGTCACATGAGTAGCGGTCTCCTTCTCGGCCACTACTCTGATAATCCTTCCTTCGGGAGCTGCCGTAACTCTGGGAGCCTCCATAATAATATCGATTGCGGTCACCATCAAAACTACTACTCCGTTGTCCTCTCCTGTAGCCCCCATGACACCTATGAAATGCCTTCCCTACTGTTATGGTCTGACCCTCCAACTCCTTGCTATTCAGATCCTTTTCTGCATCTCTGGCATCCTTTGAGTTTTCAAACGTGACAAAGCCAAACCCTCCTGACTTTTGTGTCTCCCTGTCTTTTATCAGCAGCACTTCCAAAAGCTGTCCATATTTGCTGAAGGCAGACTCCAGAACATCTTCCTTGGTTTTGAAGTTCAGTCCGCCTACAAAGAGCTTGCCAATATTGCCTCCATCCCTGACTTGCGTGTGCTGACACTTAGTTTCAGGGTACTTCCTCCTTGGCTTTTCAACGAACATCGGGTTACCAGAAACTTGACCACCGGCCAAATCATTCCCGATAACAAAAGATACTCCCTCTACAGGAAGAGTGGCTTGTAAACCTATGGTGACCGGTCCTGACACCAAATCAGACTCCAAATGGATGACATGAAGTGGAGCTCTAACACAGCCACCAATCCCCTGTAAACGAACACTATCACCAGTTGCCGTCTCCTCTGACAATGGCAAAATGCCTTCAAGCATCAACGACTGATGTGCTCCTGTGTCCCTCAAGACCCTAACCGGTTTCTGGTTAGTCGAGTTTCCATCCAAGGACATAAACCCCTCTGAAATAAATGGTTGGTAACCCTTTTGAGGGTGATTTCTCACATTTGCCATTGCATTCGTAGTTGTACTAGTCGAACTCCGCTCCTGATTTTCGTTTCCCAGAGCATAACAGTGGGACATCAAGTGTCCCGGTTTATGGTAAAAAGCGCAAGTAGGCCCGGAGGAGAACCTTGTGGTCTGCCTCGAGCCCCCCGGCGGATACGTCTGCCTTGGAACTGTTATCTTCGGATTTCTAGAAGTCGTGGTATCAGAGTGGTCCTCATAGTCATCTCGAGGCCGCACCCATGAATTTTCGTTCTCCGCCCCTGATGTACCATAGCTCCCCTGGCTAAGTCTGGGCGAGTAGTTAGGTTTGTGGAACCCCATCCTGTGTGTTAAGGCATAGTCATCTGCCATGGTTGCTGCCTCATACAACTTTGGTACTTTCCTTTCCTCCAGATGCACTTTAATGTCCTCATGGACACACTGTTGGAATTCCTCCACCAGGATCAATTGTCGTAATAGTTCGAAGTCTTTCCCAACCCCTTTTGAATCACACCACCTATCAAACATGGTTTCTTTCATTCTGGCAAACTCCACATGGGTCTCACTCTCCCTCTTCCTGGCATTAAATAATTTTTGCCGGTAAGCTTCAGGAACCAATTCATAGGCTTTGAGAATGGTTTTCTTCACTATCTCATAATCTGCACATTGCTCAATCGGTAAAGCCGAATAAATATCCTGAGCTTTACCCACCAGAACACTTTGCACTAACATGGTCCAGGACTCCTCCGGCCATTTTAGCATTCGAGCCACTTTCTCAAAGTGTAAAAAAAACTTGGCTACCTCCTTTTCATTGAAGAGTGGAACCAGCCTAACATGTCTGCCAACATCCCAGGTGTTCTGACTAGTTGTCGAACCCGTCGGCATGGATGGCACCTCTCCCCGTTCTCTCATTAACTCCAGCTCCTTGACTTTAATTTCCTGCTGAAGCCCCATTTCACGGTCCTTTAACTCCCTTTCGGCTTTTCTCTCCTCTGCTTCGAGTTCCCTTGCCGCTCTCCTTTCCTCTGTTTTTTTTCTCTTCTAACCTTTCCTGGAGTTCTCTTTCCTGTGCTTTTAACCTTTCCTGGAGTTCTCTTTCCTGTGCTTTTAACCTTTCCTGGAGTTCTCTTTCCACTCTCCTTTCCTCTGCTTTTATCTCTTCTAACCTTTCCTGGAGTTCTCTTTCCTGTGCTTTTAACTTTTCCTGGCTCTGCAATTGCATCTCCGTTTTTTGGAGCTCCACATTTTCTTGTTCTTCTGGTAACCAATCCAAGGCTCCCTCTCTCCATGTTCCTAGTTCCACCATAGATTCTATCACCACTGTCTGCATCTCTGTTTTCTTCATTTTAGCTCAGACCTCCAAGCTAAAATGTTTGGCCAATATCAAGAGTTCCGATTTTAGTAACGCTCGGAACTGTGCCTCACTAGGGGGTCGCTGCAAACTTCTCTGCGTCAAACTCCATGGTGACTATCCGTTAGCACCTGTTAACCTTCACACAAGAAATTTAAAAATTTTTTTTTTTTTTTTGGGGGGGGGGGGGGAAATTTGGGACTGTTGGAAAATACTCCAAAATTGGAAAATTTGGGAATGCTAGGGAATTCTATCCCGGACGAAGACCCAATTTCGAGTCCACGAGTCAATTGGACGAGCCCCCAATTTCTGTTACGTGTTCCTCTACGATCTCCTGGTCTCGGTACACCTCCGAACCCCGAGAGGAGCCACGGCAGAAAAATATGTTACTCTGTGTTAGTAATCAATAGTGAAACCACACCAATGATTATAAATGAACAAATAATATATTGAAAATCACACATGAATAACGGTACAACAAATGGCAATTAAGAGTGCACTCTATATACCATCAATAAAGTCAGATAACTCACTGCGCTCCCAGCGAGTGAAAAGGACACGCCTCAATGTCTCTATAACCTTTTCCAAGGCGAATGTGATTCTCTCCAGCGGTCACTAGAACGATATCCAATCGAAGCCCGAATCTTGCTCTCCAGTCGATATTCGAATCACGTACAGTTGACAATGGTGATTTCCCCGCCGAAACTGTACAACGGTACCCTTCAGAGGGGCACCTTCACCGCTCACTCAGCGAACCGCAACATAATGGGAGACGAAGCGGTCACACACACACATCCCCGACAAACGGTAGGATGTTGGGGTGAAGATGACGCGAGGCAAAACCTTTGTAGGAGTCCGAAGTGCGGGGTTCAAAATGGCCGACTGCTCTTACTTGAGCCGATGCGACGAGGCGAGGATTCGTCGAAATCTCAGCGCCCAAATCTGACTACGCAGATTTTCCACTCCAGCGATAATTCCTATCGCCGGATGTCCCTTCAAGGAACTCAAAATTCCCTCGTGACTTTCGGTAGACCAGGCTCGCTATGGAGCCTTGACGTCATGCGTCTTCTCCAACTTTGCTCGCGCTGCTTCTTCCTCTTCACCTTCTCGTCTTCCGGTTCGGTTTCCTGTATCATTTTAAGTTAACCTTTTTAACTTTAGATAGCTGTTCCTGAATAATAAACCCTTTGAGAATAATAATAGTACATAATATCAGAAATATGTCAAGTGCGTGAAAACCACAACAGCAGAAGTGACGAATCCATAACAATATACACACATCACACACATATATACACACATCACACATACACACACATACACATACACATCACACATCACACACACATATAAATCACACACATATAAATCACACACACATACACACACATACACATCACACACGCATACACATCACACACACATATACATCACACACATCACACACATCACACATACAAACACACGCACACACATAAACATCACACACATACACACATCACAGGGTTATAAAACGAAATTGGATGCAAGCATTATGCATGCGTGTGTATGTATGATTATAAAAGCGGAATTTATCATTGCACAAGAATATTCACACAACGGTATGAATGAGAAATATGGGCAATACACCTGGGCGTTGATCTAGTAGAATAAAGCAGTATACGACACCGACTAAAGGTATTTTAAACAGTATCACGTTTTTTAAAAACCGATTTTAATGGTTGCTAGGAGACATGTAGAATCATAATAACATAATCAGCATGTAGAATTATACAAACATAATCATAAGACGTTAAACAAACAAACAAACAGCTCTTACTTTTAGCTCTTACATGAGCCTCGACTTAGTATACAAAAAAAAACTATTTTAGGGGGGGCAACATTCCCGTAGACCCCCATAAACCCGATTTCTTCATGCTCTGAACAAACTTTATTACATCACAGATGATGAAGGTTGTGGTGAAGTTTCATCGAAATAGTTTGTGTAGTTTCAGAGAAGAACGCAAATATCTATTTTTGGGGGGGGGGGGGAGGGGGGGAGGTCAAACCTGCACCCACTTTGACCTCCGGTAGACCCCCTTAGACCCCGATTATTTTTTAATGCCGTGAATAAACCTGAGTCGCATCATAACAAATATCATTTTACCCAAGTTTGGTCACAATCCCATCAGCAGTTTCGGAGAAGTTGCAAGTGTTTCCGGACTGACAGCGCGCCATCCCTTAAGCTCCCGGAACTACATTCCATGTGAGCTAAAACCATCAATATAAATAGTAACTATATTATTGTACGAAAGTTTTGTGGGTTTTTTTGTACGTGATAGTAGTTTGGGAAATATATATATGTCTGAGACTATACTTTATGCTGTACGATAACTTTGTTTTCAGAAACCAAAACCAGATCCACGAAGAAGGGATGGGTGACAACTGGGAACCTATTCTGGAACATGAACTCATTCTGGATTGAGTTTGGGACTCGAATGAGAACCCAGACAAACAGAGACCTCTGATACCTCCATGAAACGAGACCCCAACAAACCGAGAGCTCTGCAAAAGAAGACACCAAAAAACCAAGACCCCAAAAAACCAAGACCCTGCGAAACAAGACCCCAACAAACCGAAACCCCAACAGACTGAGACTCTAGTGAAACAAGACCCCAACAAACCGAGACCCCTGTGAAACAAGACCCCAACAAACAAAGACCCCCCACGAAACGAAACCCCAACAAACCGAGAGCTCTGCAAAAGAAGACCCCCAAAAAAACAAGACCCCCGCGAAACAAGACCCCAACAAACCGAAACCCCAACAGACTGAGACTCAAACAAGACCCCAACAAACCGAGACCCCTGCGAAACAAGACCCCAACAAACTGAAACCCCAACAGACTGAGACTCGAGTGAAACAAGACCCCAACAAACCGTGACCCCTGCAAAACAAGACCCCGACAAACAGAGAACCCTGCGAAACAAGACCCCAACAAACTGAAAACCCAACAGACCAAGACTCCAGTAAAACAAGACCCAAACAAACCGAGACCCCTGCAAAACAAGACCCAAACAAACTGAGACCCCTGTGAAACAAGACCCAAACAAACTGAGACCCCACAAAATAAGACCCCCAACAAATTGAGACCCCTGTGAAACAAAACCCCCAACAAACTGAGACCCTACAAAATAAGACCCCCAACAAACTGAGACTCCTGCGGAACAAGACACAAACAAACCGAGATCCCCAACAACCCGAGACCCCCACGAGTCCCATCGTATGGTGCACGGTCTGTTATATCAACATTTACGTCACTGATTGTAAGTTTACACTTCGTTTACTCTGCTTTCATTCGCTAGAATGCATTGAACCCCGATACAACCAGAGCCGTGCGAAGAAACACGTCGGGTGCATGCGTGCGTCCGTCCATACGTGCGTCCAGGTTCCACCCATTGGTGGATAGTTCGCCTGACTCCACCCATAATTCTGATACTACGGCCGCCATGTTGGCGCTAACTTCGATGTGAAGTCAAAGATATATTACATTCAGAGCTGTCATATTCACAATCATCAAACGTTTTCCCCTTCAGTGTAAAACAAACACAGAGACAGTTAAAAGGATTTTGAGCCGATAGGTGAAGACGTCACGGAACTTGTGGAGATTTTTATGAGGAGGAAGGGGGGAGTTGAGGCTTGGGAGGGTCGGGTGGGGGAGTTGAGGCTTGGGAGGGTCGGGTGGGGGAGTTGAGGCTTGGGAGGGTCGGGTGGGGGAGTTGAGGCTTGGGAGGGTCGGGTGGGGGAGTTGAGGCTTGGGAGGGTCGGGTGGGGGAGTTGATGCTTGGAAGGGGCGGGTGGAGGAGTTGAGGCTTGGGAGGGGCGGGTGGGGGAGTTGAGGCTTGGGAGGGGCGGGTGGGGGAGTTGAAGCTTTGGAGGGGCGGGTGGGGGAGTTGAGGCTTGGGAGGGGCGGGTGGGGACGTTGAGGCTTGGAAGGGGCGGGTGGGGCGTTGAGGCTTGGGAGGAGCGGGTGGAGGTGTTGAGGCTTGGGAGGGGCGAGTGGGGGAGTTGAGGCTTGGGAGGGGCGGGTGGAGGAGTTGAGGCTTGGGAGGGGCGGGTGGGGGAGTTGAGGCTTGCGAGGGGCGGGTGGAGGCATTGAGGCTTGGGAGGGGCAGGTGGGGGAGTTGAGGCTTGGGAGGTGTGGGTGGGGGAATTGAGGCTTCGGAGGGGCGAGTGGGGGAGTTGAGGCTTGGGAGGAGCGGGTGGGGGAGTTGAGGTTTGGGAGGGGCGGGTGGGGGAGTTGAGGGTGGGAGGGGCGGGTCAAGGCATTGAGACTTGGAAGGTGCGGGTGGGGGCATTGAGGCTTGAGAGGCATGGGTGGGGGAGTTGAGGCTTGGGAGGGGCGAGTGGGAGAGTTGAGGCTTGGGAGGGGCGAGTGGGGGAGTTGAGGCTTGGGAGGGGAGGGTGGGGGAGTTGAGGCTTGGGAGGGGTGGGTGGAGGCATTGAGGCTTGGGAGGAGCGTGTGGGGGAGTTGAGGCTTGGGAGGGGCGGGTGGGGGAGTTGAGGCTTGGGAGGAGCGGGTGGGGGAGTTGAGGCTTGGGAGGGGCGGGTGGAGGCGTTGAGGCTTGGGAGGGGCGAGTGGGGGAGTTGAGGATTGGGAGGGGCAGGTGGAGGCGTTGAGGCTTGGGAGGGGCGGGTGGGGGAGTTGAGGCTTGGGAGGGGTGGGTAAGTTGAGGCATTGAGGCTTTGGAGGAGTGGGTGGGGGAGTTTAGGCTTGGGAGGGGCGGGTGGAGGCGTTGAGGCTTGGGAGGGGCGAGTGTGGGAGTTGAGGATTGGGAGGGGCGGGTGGAGGCGTTGAGGCTTGGGAGGGGCGGGTGGGGGAGTTGAGGCTTGGGAGGGGTGGGTGGGGGAGTTGAGGCTTGGGAGGGGTGGGTGGGGGAGTTGAAGCTTGGGAGGGGCGGGTGGGGGAGTTGAGGCTTGGGAGGGGCGGGTGGGGGGAGTTGAGGCTTGGGAGGGGCGGGTGGGGGAGTTGAGGCTTGGGAGGGGCGGGTGGGGGAGTTGAGGCTTGCGAGGGGCGGGTGGAGGCATTGAGGCTTGGGAGGAGCGTGTGGGGGAGTTGAGGCTTGGGAGGTGTGGGTGGGGGAATTGAGGCTTCGGAGGGGCGAGTGGGGGAGTTGAGGCTTGGGAGGGGCGGGTGGGGGAGTTGAGGGTGGGAGGGGCGGGTCGAGGCATTGAGACTTGGAAGGTGCGGGTGGGGGCGTTGAGGCTTGAGAGGCATGGGTGGGGGAGTTGAGGCTTGGGAGGGGCGAGTGGGAGAGTTGAAGCTTGGGAGGGGCGAGTGGGGGAGTTGAGGCTTGGGAGGAGAGGGTGGGGGAGTTGAGGCTTGGGAGGGGTGGGTGGAGGCATTGAGGCTTGGGAGGAGCATGTGGGGGAGTTGAGGCTTGGGAGGGGCGGGTGGGGGAGTTGAGGCTTGGGAGGGGCGGGTGGGGGAGTTGAGGCTTGGGAGGAGCGGGTGGGGGAGTTGAAGCTTGGGAGGGGCGGGTGGAGGCATTGAGGCTTTGGAGGAGTGGGTGGGGGAGTTGAGGCTTGGGAGGAGCGGGTGGGGGAGTTGAGGCTTGGGAGGGGCGAGTGGGAGAGTTGAGGCTTGGGAGGGGCGAGTGGGGGAGTTGAGGCTTGGGAGGAGAGGGTGGGGGAGTTGAGGCTTGGGAGGGGCGGGTGGAGGCATTGAGGCTTGGGAGGAGCATGTGGGGGAGTTGAGGCTTGGGAGGGGCGGGTGGGGGAGTTGAGGCTTGGGAGGGGTGGGTGGGGGGAGTTGAGGCTTGGGAGGGGCGGGTGGGGGAGTTGAGGCTTGGAAGGGGCGGGTGGGTAAGTTGAGGCTTGGGAGGGGCGGGTAGAGGACTTTCGGTGGGTGGAAGTGGGGGGGGGGGGGATGGGAAGGGGTTTGAAGGCTTCAAGTGGGGAGGGAGGGGATTGATGCCTTAAGGATGAGAGGGAGTGGGTGAGGTCTTTGGGTTGGGTGGGGGAGAGAGTAAAGAGGATTGTCATTGTGTCATTGTGTCATTGGTCATTGGTGTCACCACCCGCCCCTCCCAAGCCCCAAAGTGTCATTGGTTGTTACCCCCAAATGCAGGTTTGAGAAGGTGAAACGGAGCCCTACTAGGTCTCGATGTGTGTGTGTGTGTGTGTGTGTGTGTGTGTGTGTGTGTGTGTGTGTGTGTGTGTGTGTGTGTGTGTGTGTGTGTGTCTTGTTTGTGTATGTGTGTCATGTTTGTGTATGTGTCATGTTTGTGTATGTGTGTCATGTTTGTGTATGTGTGTGTCATGTTTGTGTATGTGTCATGTTTGTGTATGTGTGTCATGTTTGTGTATGTGTGTGTCATGTTTGTGAAATGTTTGTGTGTGTGTCATGTTTGTGTGTGTTATGTACATCCCTACTATTTCTCATACGTGTAATTTGCATGTTGTAGTGGATAAACATCGTGGTAGATAAACAGGTGTATTGTGGAGGTGTGGGGTTGGGGCGCAGGCAAAATGGGAGATTCGTCATTTTCTGAATGTCCATTTGCTTGTTTATCGTTCAATAAATCATTGAAATAAGAACTTTTACGTCCACATTTTTATGCCCCGCCGACAACGTCGCCGGAGGCATTATGTTTTCGGGTTGTCCGTCCGTCCGGGCTAAACCTCGTTTTTCTCAGCAACCATATGTCCGATTGAGATGAAACTTTCAGGGTAGGAGTAGCACCCATGCAGAATGTTTTATGAAAATTGTGACGTCATACGTCACGTGGTATGGCAGCCATCTTGGATTAAATGCAAATAATGAAAAAATTATTTATAGGAAACCGCTGAATGAAAAAATTTGAAACTTGGCACATTGTCAAGTACTCCCAATGGGGAACAAAAGCATGATAATGATGACATCATAGGTGAAGTGGTATACCAGCCAAAAATGTTTGAATCGAATTCCTTGTCCTAAAAATCTGAAATTGCATGCACGTGATCTATGACTCATTTGTATTGAAATATTATATTTATGACATCATAGGTCACATGGTTTGGCAGCCATATTGGATTGAAGGAAAATATTAAATAATTATATCTGTGAAACCGCTCACCCTATCGATGCGAAATTTTACAAATATTATCTGACAGCACTGTTGCATATTGTTTGAAAATGATGATGTCATAGGTCACGTGGTTTGGCAGCCATCTTGAATATAAAAACGAACCTTATCCGATCAACACAACACTTCACAAACGTGATCCCCTACCCATACATATGCAGAGTGATGGCATCTACCCATTGTGGGACTATGCGGAGGCATATTGGCGACACAGTCGCATTGTTCTAGTTTTTGTTGATTTTCAGTATGTTATAAGATGGTCTCCTCTCTCTGCTCTCTCAAGGTTTACTGCTTCCCATACAACTACACTGTAACGATTGCATTGAGTAGTTTGCCTATACCTTCCCAGCGAGCAGGAATTTTGTAATATTTTCGGGATGCCGGCGATAACTCACCTCCTTTTTATGAAGGACAGACTGGGATCTTTAACGTCCACCGGCTAATACCGGCAGACGGGATGGCCGGCTTAAAGTCCCTCGGAGAGACGGCACGCATGCTGATACAATGACGGGCATGCTAATCGTCAAATGGACCGTTTATCATGACGTCTTGTGCGTGTGTCATGTTTGGGTATGTGTGTGTCCTGTGTGTGTATGTGTGTGTCATGTTTGTGTATGTGTATGTCATGTGTGTGTGTGTGTGTGTGTGTGTGTGTCTTGTTTGTGTGTGTGTGCCGTGTTTGTGAAATGTTTGTGTCATATGTGTGTGTTTGTGTCATGTTTGTGAAATGTTTGTGTGTATGTGTGTATGTGTGTGTGTGTGTGTGAAGTGTGTGTGTGTGTGTGTGTGTGTGTGTGTGTGTGTGTGTGTGTGTGTCTTGTTTGTGTGTGTGTGTCTTGTTTGTGTGTGTGTGCCGTGTTTGTGAAATGTTTGTGTCATATGTGTGTGTTTGTGTCATGTTTGTGAAATGTTTGTGTGTATGTGTGTGTGTGTGTGTGTGTGTGTGTGTGTGTGTGTGTGTGTGTGTGTGTGTCATGTTTGTGAAATGTTTGTGTGTATGTGTGTGTGACATGTTTGTGAAGTGTTTATGTGTGTGCCATGTTTGTGAAATGTTTGTGTCATATGTGTGTGTGTGTGTCATGTTTGTGAAATGTTTGTGATTATGTGTGTGTGCCATGTTTGTGAAATGTTTGTGTGTATGTGTGTGTGCCACGTTTGTGAAATGTTTGTGATTATGTGTGTGTGCCATGTTTGTGAAATGTTTGTGTGTGTGCCATGTTTGTGAAATGTTTGTGTGTGGGTCATGTTTGTGTGTGTGTGTGTGTCATGTTTGTGAAATGCTTGTGATTATGTGTGTGTGCCATGTTTGTGAAATGTTTGTGTGTATGTGTGTGTGCCACGTTTGTGAAATGTTTGTGATTATGTGTGTGTGCCATGTTTGTGAAATGTTTGTGTGTATGTGTGTGTGCCACGTTTGTGAAATGTTTGTGATTGTGTGTGTGCCATGTTTGTGAAATGTTTGTGTGTATGTGTGTGTGCCACGTTTGTGAAATGTTTGTGATTATGTGTGTGTGCCATGTTTGTGAAATGTTTGTGTGTGTGCCATGTTTGTGAAATGTTTGTGTGTGGGTCATGTTTGTGTGTGTGTGTCATGTTTGTGAAATGCTTGTGATTATGTGTGTGTGCCATGTTTGTGAAATGTTTGTGTGTATGTGTGTGTGCCATGTTTGTGAAATGTTTGTGTGTGGGTCATGTTTGTGTGTGTGTGTCATGTTTGTGAAATGCTTGTGATTATGTGTGTGTGCCATGTTTGTGAAATGTTTGTGTGTATGTGTGTGTGCCACGTTTGTGAAATGTTTGTGATTATGTGTGTGTGCCATGTTTGTGAAATGTTTGTGTGTGTGCCATGTTTGTGAAATGTGTGTGTGTCATGTGTGTGTGTGTGTCATGTTTGTGTGTGTCGAACCCAAGATTAATCGAACCCAGACTAAGCTAATGGCGCTGCCCCTGCACCATGTTGCAGCGTGAATATCAGACGATGATTGGTTAATATCACGTTTTATTCTCGTTCATGCTCAACGATGATATGTCGAAGTTATCGATTGCCCAACGTTTTTCGCTCTCGTGAAATCGGCAAGTCCCGTCATCATTATTAAACGTTATTTCGGGCTCATTCGGTGACATTCCGTCCTCGAACAACTCATTCGTCCATCTCCATGAAGCAAACGTTCCTTTTGTGCGCGACTACTCCCGCACCCGCGCACCTCTTGCGGGCTCCCACCCGAAGGAGCCGCACCTGGGTGGCTTTACCTCCACGACAACCGCAAACAACCAATGGGTAAACACCGCGACGTTAATGGATTACGTATGAAGTGCGCGCATCGTCGTAACGAGCAGGTTAAACAGCAGGTAAAAGCGACCGCGCATTGGTTTAAAAAGCAGCCTCACTTCGCGGGTTCGACCAGGTGAACGAAGGGATACCTGTCCGCGTTTAGGGGCCGCGCGACGTCACGCGTGACGCGGTGGAGTCCGTCGCGCGGCCTCTGCGCACGCGACACGTTTCGCGATCTCGAGGCCGCTCCGCGCTCACCGGGGCACACGCTCGCGGCCGCTCCGCGCTCACCGGGGCACACGCTCGCGGCCGCTCCGCGCTCACCGGGGCACACGCTCGCGGCCGCTCCGCCCGGCGGCCATAAATCACCCGTAAAGGCGCAGATAAAGTCCGAGCGGGGCCGTCTCTCCGCGTCGCGGCCACTTACGCGTGTGTACAGAGTCGAGAGCCCACGGGGAACCAGGATCCTTTGATTGCGCGCTCCGTGGGGGTGGGAGACGCGCTCCGGGAGCCGCTTCGATCGGACGGGTGTCGATCTCTCCCGGGGAGTTCATAAACTCCGTGTGTACAAACGTGACTCGGTTCGGAACGTTAACGAAGGTCGTACAAACCACGCGCCTCCCGATCTATTAGCGCCACGCGGTGTTTTCTGCGCAAACTTTCCTCCCGCTAATCATAGCCATTTGTGTTCATCCCAATCACCCGATCAACCCCGTGTACGACGGGCTCATCCGAACGTCGTGCGATCGTTACCGGGAATACGATCACAGGAGCCGCATTCATTCCAACAAAACAAAAAATCTTTCAACACGCTTACAAATTTCCTTGCAAAGGTGAATTATTACAGGTACAGGTAAAGGTATTTTGCTTGCACGAAGGTAATTACCTACGTACGTGCGGGGGTGAAGGTCCGTGTCCATGGTGTATCCAGGTATTGTGTACCTGCAGTGTAAACTATCAAGCATGACCTTTATGAAAATTTAACGTTTTGAGGAAGTTTTTCCAACACTTGTGTCCTTCCGAGTATAGAAACCGCGTCCTCAGTTCTTTTTAAGACAGATTATTCCCACTGTATGCACTTTGGAGTTAGGAACACATGCATGTTAGTCCACAGTGTACTTGGATACATACGCAGTGCACATTATATATATATATATATATATATATATATATATATATATATATATATATATATATATATATATATATATATATATATATATATATATATATATATACTAGCTTGGCTCGGCTCGCGACACTCGCCTCACCAAGCGTCGTTACTGAGGAACGGACTTGTTTTAGTTGAGGATGACTGTACCTGAGTTGCTGTGTTGTCATGATTTACACCAATCATAATACAAACAATTATTTTGCATTAATTTATTTGTAGTGTTTGTGATATTACATTTTTATAGGCAATTAAAGTTGAAGATTTAGGTTGAAAAAATATATAATAATTCAAGAAAGAACCCCTCAGCACATACATACGGGAGGAGAAGGTGCAGACTGGAAGTTTGGGATGATAACACCTCACCACCACGTAATTCAAAACACCTCACCACCACGTAATTCAAAACACCTCACCACCACGTAATTCAAAACACCTCACCACCATGTAATTCAAAACACCTCACCACCACGTAATTCAAAAGACCTCACCACAAAGTAATTCAAAACACCTCACCACAAAGTAATTCAAAACACCTCACCACCACGTAATTCAAAACACCTCACCACCACCTAATTTAAAACACCTCACCACCAAGTAATTCAAAACAACTCACCACCACGTGATTTAAAAACACCTCACCACCACATAATTCAAAATATCTCACCACCACGTGATTCAAAACACCTCACAACAACGTTATTAAAAACACTTCACCGCCACGGAAACAAAAGTTTCAGGGAGTAGTACAATGACAACACAGACACTGCCCAGATATGTAGATACAGTATATAGATATATGACTGTACCTGAATTGCTGTGTTGTCATGGTTTACACCAATCATAATTCAAACAATTATTTTGCACAAATGTATTTGTAATATACGTGCTATTACATTTTATAAACAATTGAAGTTGAAGACTTAAGTTTAAAAATATATATATAAATTTTTTTTCCCCAAGAAATAAATAAAAACAATTGGAATTTTAAAAAAAATACCCCTAGGACGAATACCCTTAATACCCTTAATACTTGTCCACGGGAGAGATGGATGCATACCAGAAGTTTGGTACGATCTCAGAAAAGTTTGAGGGAGTAGTTCAGTGACAAGACAAGACAAGACAACACAGGACAGACACTGCACATATATATATATATATATATATATATATATATATATATATATATATATATATATATATATATATATATATATATATACATATATATATATATACATATATATATATATATACATATATATATATATACATATATATATATATATACATATATATATATATACATATATATATATATATACATATATATATATATATATATATATATATATATATACATATATATATATATATATATATATATATATATATATTGTTACGGATACCGGCCCTAATTATGGTGGTTCTTGTTATCATGGTTGATTCTAGATGATGCTTATTGTGGTTAAAAGGGTTAAAAGCGCTCCTGGCAAAATGTGGCCGGAAATCGGATCGTGACCCGGAAGAGAAGGAGGGGAGGAAGAAGAAGCGGCGGAAGATCGTAAGCAGACGTTTCTGATTGCAGCTCCGTACCGAGCAGTCAAACGTACAGTACAAGGGAACTTTGCCTCCTTGAAAAGAAGTCCGCGCGATAGGAGATCGACGGATTGCTGCGGAGCCTGCGTAGTCGGGTATCCTCACTGAGGTTGCCGAGTATCCTTACCTCCAAACCCGGGGGTGAGAGAAAGCCGTCCGCCATCTTCGCCACGTGCACAACCAGCAGTGACCAGGTTTTTGTGTCGCGTCGGCCGGGCGTTATTCTCCGGTGGCTTGCCGGGGATGGCGGTACAAGACCGTGGCTTTTGGAGGATTATTGAGGAGACTCGCAGATTGAACCGCAACCGTGTACGTACCAGAAATCGGCTTTGGGAGGTTTCCCATTCTACCGCTATCGTGCGGGGGATTGGACCACGTGACCTGTGGGTTGGTTCGATCGGCTACGCCTCCCCTGATTGGAATCGGAAATTGATTGCACGATCGCTGGAGCGAATCGACGTCACCTGGGAGGAGTACAGAGACATTGGGGAAAGGGCCGTGAGTTTGGGGGTTAAGGGACTCGATAAGGTGGTGCCACCTGTAGATAGGATTATATGGTGAAGTGCTGTACTAATTGGGGTTGTGATTCCTGTGTGGGATTAATAATATATTGTGGTTTATTCGTAACCCTTGGTGTGGACTCGTTATTGATTGGCTTGTTTTCAACCAAGGACAACACATCTTTCTGCCGGGACTTCCTCGGGGTTCGGAGGTTTACCGAGACCAGAGGATGGGGGAGGATCCCGTAACAATATATATATATATATATATAGTATATATATATATATATATTGTTACAGACGCGGTGGTGGATGTTAGTTTACCGAGCGGTTTGGTATGACCACGTCTGCACAGTTTACCCGATTATGCTCGAACGTTGACTAGTCGCGCTACGCTAGATCAATGAAGGAAAAGGACACAACTGCTGGATTCAAATGACACGACACCAAGGGTTCAGTTCTCAAGACCTCCGGAGGAGGTTATATTATGGCGGAAGGTTAGACTACAGAAATGAGAGGGACAGCATAGAAAGACAAGCACTTAGACACACTCTTATATTAACCCCAACAGACGACAGATAAACGGGACAAAAGGCTGACTCACACGGGGATTGATGGCAAGGAAAGGCGGGTTGGTCGATGGCTCCAGGTGCACCTGGGCTCAGGGCAGAATCGACCCGGTCCGGTCCAGAGATGCGGGAGGTTTCACAGCGCTCGAGGTGGCGTCTTGTCGTCTCAAGCTGGGGGCGCATCTGACGTCACGTCCGGCAAGTCGCCGCGTATATCCGGCGGGGAGTGACACGCCCTCGGCTCGTTAGCTCCGCCCCAGATGGAATCGGTCCGCCCTTCTTATTGGGTGCGGGGGGGTTACTGGCTCCGCCCCTGACGAGGAGCTGACAGCCAGCCCCTTCGTGGTAACCCCGTGGAGCGCATGGGCAATGGCGGCTAACCACGCCGGTGTGAGGACGCACACTCCCCGCACGCCGCGCCGCGCCCCTCTGTTGTTGTAGTTGTTGTTGTAGTTGTTGTTGTAGTTGTTGTTGTAGTTGTTGTTTGGGGAAGAAGATGGGAGGAGGTATGGGAAGGTCCTAAACTCACTACTGGTGCCATACGATCACATTCTGGTGCAACGAAGAGTCAGAATTAATGGAAACGAGTCCTTAACTGACATAGACTAAGAATAACTAGCAAGATGTCCGAAAGTTGTCTACGTGAGATGCGGTGGACCTGGGCACGACATTTAATGGGGGAAAAAGGGGAAGGTCGGTTCTACAGAGTGTTGTTTACAGACAATGGGACTAGGGAATGGGGGATTGGGGATAGTTGGGGAGTATTGGGGAAATAGGGGAATATTTACAAGCGGATATGGAGGCCAAATGCCATATTCGCAACAATATATATATATT
Organism: Myxine glutinosa; assembly: GCF_964187855.1. Classification (NCBI taxonomy): domain Eukaryota; kingdom Metazoa; phylum Chordata; class Myxini; order Myxiniformes; family Myxinidae; genus Myxine; species Myxine glutinosa. The sequence continues at coordinate 23,117,175 of NC_136273.1, forward strand.
GTTATATATATATATATATTGTTGCGGTTTTAGAACCCACACTTTCTTGTAAATATCCCATCATTAAAAGGTTAAAGGTAGCACCCTTAGTTAGGCCACGAGCAACACGTAGGCCACCTTAGAACTTCAGTTATCTCATTAGTATGTGTTTTAGATAAGGCCGTGTTTCCAATAGTTGAATCTGTGTTGTGTCAATCAAATAAGAAGTAGGCCCATTTCATTCCATCGATGTTGCGACCTCTCTCTCCAAGCGATGCCATTACGCGCCCCTACAGTCGGTGCCTTATGGCTCTCCAATTTGCTACACGCCTTTGTTAGCTGCTCGCAGCCTCGCTGGGCTTCCGCCCAAACGCCGCCATAAGCCATGCGGTTATGCCCGAGAAAGGAGGTGGAGCGCCAAGAAGAAGGTGTGGCCACGTCATCCAGCCGTCAAAGGCGTGGCCGGTTAGCCCTCACCAGCCAACCAGGGCTGAAGGAACATCGCTGGCAGGCATGGCAGTTTGGCTCGCGGAGCGTTTCGCTGGTCGAGATATGTAAGCGTGAACGCAAAGCCCTTTCACAAGACAAGGGGATTAACCCACCACCCCCCCTTGATAAGGGGAGCGCCGACGACCGAGATCCGTAACAATTGGTGTCAGGAGTGGGATTTGGAACCTGGGACTAAATTTAGTAGACCAGATTTTGGACACCAATTGTGCATATTGGCCGTAGCAATTGGTGTCTGGGAGCGGGATTTGGACCCGAACCAAATTTTTTATATCTGGAAAAATTTGGTCAAAATTTCGAGCGGCCGAAATTTTTATTAACCACCAAATTGAATCGTGCCATGGATAACCAAGGCGATCAGATGCTGGTAGAGGTAAATGAGGAGGTAGAAGAGGGGTTAGAATTAACCCAGGACCCCAGGGAAGAACAATTGGGAGAGATGGAGGAGGAAAGGAATGAGGGTGCGGTAGTGGGGGTTGCAGGCACACAAAATGGCGGCGCCTCGCACATGGCGACGAGGGCTGCGCCCGCTGCGCAAATGGGGGTGGGCGACATGCAAGCCTTCATGGCGCAATTCATGGTGCAAATACAGGCGTCCATAAAACTGGAGGGGGACAGAGCCACGCGGGAAAGGAAAGACATGGGTAACCAAATTGGGGGATTGAAAATTGAGATGGATGCACAAACTAACCAAATGAAGGATGGGTTGAGTAATTTAGAAGACAGAATGGGGGAGCAATTGGGAAGTCATATTGGGGGGTTAGAAGTCAAATTGGGGGGGTTAGACAGCAAATTTGAGGGATTAGACAGCAAATTGGGAGGATTAGAAAACAGATTAGGGGGCCAATTGGAAGACGTGGGTAGCCAAATGAAGGAAATGAAAGACGGGTTAACGGGATTGGAAAATAGAATGGCCACCCAGGAGAACCAAATGGAAGGGGTGAAGAATGGGTTAACGGGGTTAGAAAACAAGATGGGAGGCAAATTGAGGGAAATGGGGGATCAATCCGCCCAGGAAATCAAACGAATGGGGGATCAGATAGAGGAGGTAAAAAATGGGCTGGTAAGCAAATTGGACGCCCAAAAGAATGAATTGGAGCAAATGAGGGCGGCATCTATGAAGGAAATTGGAGAGATGGGGGAGGATATAAGGCGCGGGGTGAGCGAAGAGGTTGCGGGGGTACGCAACGAGGTAAAGCGGGGTGAGGAGCGCGTGGAGAAAGAGGTGAGAAAGAGTACGGCTAGGTTACAGTGGGGTATAGAGGATTTGACGTGAGGAGTAGAGCAGCTGACAGTGGGACAAAAGGAGTTAGGGGAGCAAGTAAGTAAGAACACGGACATGATAGGGGGGCTGAAAGCAGCACAAAGGAAAATTAAGAAGGAACTTATAGCGACGAAGAAAGAATGTCAGATGGTACACGAGGGGCTGACAAAGAGGTTGGATGAGGTGGTAGAGACGTTGGGGGCGAGAGAACGAGAAGTTAGGAAGCATATAGAGACGACTAAGGTGGCCTTAGAAGAGGAAATTGTGGGGGCGCACCGGGAGATAGAAGAGGTGAAACAAAAGTTGGAGGAAGTGGAAGAAGGGGTGAGTGAAATTAAAAAGAGACGGAGGGAGACTAAGAAGGAAATAAAGGAGCAGGTGATGGAATTGGTACAAGGTCTGTGCTCACATCGTGATGACGTGCTTAATAACCAAATAAAGAGTTTGCAGGTGGCGGAGGAGGTGCGAAGAAGAAGAGGCGCCGAGGTGAGTGGCGATATGGTCGGAAATGTATATGGTGTGAGGGGAGGTTCAGCGAGCTTGGGGGTTGGTATAGACCCGGGCGTCCGTGAGAGGCCAATGGTAAGGTGTGCGACTGGTCCAGAGTGTGTGGAAAGAGAGTGTGTGCAAGGATGTCCGACCAGGGGGAGTGTGAGAGGTGTTGGTGAGCCTGGTTGTGCGAGTATGGAGTGGGTAGCGGGTTGTGACGAGGCGACCCAAGCATCGATGCCGACAGAGGTAGTCTTTAGAGGGACAGGGGATGCACGCGAGCCCCCCGGGAGTAGTGTACTGTGAGGGCTCGAACGGTTCGGCCCCGCGTTAATCCCGCAAGGAGCGACGCACGGGGTCCGGCCTTCGGGCGGCCATAAGGTTCCACTCGCGTCGTATGACGGCAAGAGTGATCTGAAGGCATACCTGGCACAATTCGACCATGTGTATAGGGGCAACGGTTGGAATCTGGATGAAGGTGGAGTACACCTTGTGGGGACATTGTGCGGCGCGGCGGCGGAGGTGCTGACAGCTTTACCACCGGGTGCTATCACCCTGCCAGCCCTCCGCGCGGCCTTAATTAATAGATTTGGAATTGAACAGCAGAGCGAGCTTGTTAAAGCTCAGCTCGCGGTGCGAAAGAGAAAGCCCCAGGAGACCATCGGGGAGCTTGCCCATGACATTTGCTGCGTGGTAGGGATTGCACATGCAGACATGGCGGCGGCCTCCCAGGAAAGCCTGGTGCTGGAGCATTTCATCCAGGCCTTCCCGGACCCCGAGCTTCGGCAACAACTCGCCATGTGGCGCCCGCGGACTTTGAGCCAGGCGGCCGACGCTGCGGCCCGTTGGGAAGCAGCAAGGCCCCTGGCCCGGGGAAGCGAGCGCCACGCAGTGGCGGTGCGCCAGGTAGGGCCCGTGACAGGTGGCGGCCCCCCGAGGGGGCCCGCCCCCGAAAGGGGCCCTGACCTGGAGAGCATGGTCCGAAGGCTGGTGGACCAGCACCTGGCGGGACCCGGACATGGCAGGAGGCCCCAGAGGTGGCCCCCGGTAGGCCACGGACAAATGCCCCAATTAGAACCTTCAGGGGGGGCAATTTGGAATTTCGGAGGCAAGCACCTTACCAGGTGAGATGCTATAATTGTAGTCGGCTGGGTCACCGTGCGTGGGAGTGTCGAGCTCCCTGCCAGGAGGGACCCCGGCAGCCGCGACCATCAACTCCACCTCGTACGGGACCCCAGACACCCCCTCCTCCCCCCCCCGCCAATGCCCGGGAAACTAGAAGGTGCCGAGCATACAGGGCCGTGTTCGGTAGTAGGGGATGGTGGATACCCCATAATCTATTGCTCATGTGCCCAAAAGGGATGTGAGGGATGGTAGAGCCACGATCCCTCTACATCGGACATCATTTGCCATCAATATCACTATGCCAGTCCTCTATCCTTGAGCCTCTCGGTGTGGGAAATACATTTTGTTACTGCTCGGCTTCGAAAAACCGAGCCATGTGTCCTGGTGGTCTGTCTCCTGCAGGTTGGGTCCGTCTGGCATTCGGATTCAGGGGAGGAGGTTTTGTCGGGCCAAGGCTCCAGGCACCATCTCGGCGCAACGCTTTGCGCTCCCAAGGGCGATGGCCCAGCTTTCCCCGGCCGGAGCGCCGCCACCGCAAGGGGGCGCCGCTCCGAACCCTCCTACCTCCCCTCGAACCGGGCCGGTCGCCTTGCCTGGTAAAACGCGGCACCGACCGTGCAGGGTGGGGCCCAGCCCAGATCGTGCACGGCGCTCCTTGCGAGATCGCCGTGGCAATGATCCCCGCCGGGTCCCGCTGCACACCAAGCCCGTCACGTACCGAGGGTTCGCGTCGGCTGTACGTCGGCCTCACCGCTGCCCCGGTCAGCGTCGATGCTCGAGTTGCTTGCTCACACCACGCGTTCCGTTTGTTACTCACACATCCCGGCGCTCCAACGCCTCTCGTACATCCCATACACTCCGTCAATTCCGCCACCTCACTCTCTCTCTCTGTGCATACTCTTTCGCTCCACACTCAGGTGCACACCACTCGCTGTTCGCACACTCCATTACACACTTCTCTCGCACGCACTATTGCGCGCTCTCCTCCGGTACGTACTCCGTACCCACCACGGGCGTGCACTCTTGCATCCACCCACTCAGCGCACACCTACCCACGGGTGTGCAATCTCCCGCTGCACACCCAATCACGCGCTCTAATGTGCATCCCCGCACACTCTCCACAACCAACTAAGGTGTGCATCCTCGCACACTCTCTCCATCCATCTCACTCTCTGTATTACACTCACTCCCACTTTCACACTGTTGTGCATCCTTCCTCGCACTCTGTAATACACTCGCGCTCTGGCGCCGTTCGCTGACGCACGCCATTCACTTTCATACACCTCTCCATGGACCTTCCACATGCGCCCGGGTTACGCCGGGATCCCAAGCGCGCGAAAAATCCTTTCGCGCCAAAACTTTTCGCGCCATATACAGCCCGGCTTACCTTTGGGATCCTCTTCTCCACAGCACCTGCAAATCTTTATAAGGATTAGCAAGTACGGCATCATGATGTGAACATGGACTTTGCACAATTTCCATTTCTTCCTTCAACGAGTGCTTTTCTAAGTCCGCCGTCTCTTGAATTCCAATTTTCATTATAATTAATTCCTTTCCCTTTCCCTCGACGACCGCTGGTGCTAATAAAATTTTCTCTACTTCAGCGGTCGCCGGCTTCCCCATACCCCGGGTCGCGATCTCTACCCCGGTCCACTTAACTGTGCCTCGCTCAGGCTCGCTTTTCCCGCGTTCCTCACACCGCGCTACCTCGTCGTGTACAAATGCGCCCTTCCCGCTCAACTCGCAGTCTCTGTCTCTCCCCTTCTGTCTTATCTCATACTGGGCTTCCTCCCACGCTAACCCCTCGTTTATTTCCTTCACTTGGCCATTCACGTCCTCCAATTGACCCCCTAATTTGTGCTCTAATCCCCCCAATTTACTTTCTAACCCCCCAATTTGACCTCCCAATTGCTTCCTCATTCTATTTTCGAATTCCCTCACTGTCGGCCCTCATTTCTCCCATCTCCTTACTCAATCCCCCAATTTGGCTTCCCAATTGTTCCCCCAGTTTATTACTCTGAGCATCCATTTTATTTTCCATCTGCTTACTATTCTTTGCCATCTCCATTTGTATGACCGCCCGTAGCTGTGCCATGAGGTCCTGCATGTCCATCCCTCCCACTTGTGCCGCGGGCGCGGCCCTCGTCGCCATGTGTGAGGCGCCGCCATTTTGTGTGCCTGCAACCCCCACTATCGCCTTCAATTCCCTCTTCCATTACTCCCAATTGTTCTTCTTCCCTGGGGTCCTGGGTTAATTCTAATTCTTCTTCTATTTCCTCATTTACCCCCACCGGCATCCGATCGCCTTGGTTATCCATGGCACGATTCAATTTGGTTTTCTATTAAAATTTCGACCGCTCGTAATTTTGACCAAATTTTTTCAAAAGAAAAAAATTTTGGTTCGGGTCCAAATACCGCCCCCAGACACCAATTGTTACGGCCAATAGAACAATTGGTGTCCAAAATTTGGTCTACTAAATTTAGTCCCGGGTTCCAAATCCTACTCCTGACACCAATTGTTGCGGATCTCGGTCGTCGGCACTCCCCTTATCAAGGGGGGGGGGGGGGGTTAATCCCCTTGTCTTTTTATCTGGCCGACCCGAGTCCTGGGGGTTATAACGTCCTTCCCGGCGTGGCGTTAGATAGGGTTTGTTAGACCTAGGGGTTCACTACTACCTAAGTACTAACGCCGGCTGGAAACGAGGGAATAACTCCCGCTCGAACCACGGATATGTTGGAAAATGCCGAGCGGATAGCAATCCGCGATCCGAGCTATTAACAAAGTGACTAGACCCAATTATAGCGGTTTCAATCGTGCCACGTTTACCCAATGATAGAAAGGATGGATGCGATCGGATTAGGGGAAACCAAGAAAGAACAAGGCGATTTATTCACAAATATACAGAAGGAAGAGGAAACGAAAGAATGTACATTACAGGAAGAGGAAGAAGCAGCACACAGGGCAGTCTTAAAAACAGTCTTAACTTATTACCCAGGACAAACATACACACTCACATGGGGATTGTAGATGGTGGATGGTCAGGTAGAGGGTTCGGCGATGGGGTCCAGGCTCCGGTCCAGGGGGCGAAACCTGGCAGGCAGCTCTGCGTATGGTTGAACGCGACCGGATGGTTCATATAGCGGGGGGAAGCTGGTGTCCTGTGGCGTATGTAATAAATGCACGCTCGTGCAAAACGCTCTCTCTCCAATGTTCTCTAATACAAGCGCGCCCTTCTTCAACAAGTCTCGTACAACCAGCGCTCTCTCATCAAAGAGTTTACAACGCATGCCTCCAACCAGTTCCGTACAACCAGCGCTCTCCCATCCACGTCCGAGTCCGTTAAATGCCAACCTTCCACTCGAGTGCTTCGCGAGAGTCCTCCGAAAGGGCTTTGCGTTCACGCTTATATAACGCGACCAGCGAAACGCTCCGCAAGCCAAACTGCCACGCCTGCCAGCGATGTTCCTTCAGCCCTGGTTGGCTGGTGAGGGCTTACCGGCTACGCCTTTGATGACTGGATGACGTGGCCACACCTTCTTCTTGGCGTTCCGCCCCCCTTTTCCTGGCCTCACCGCGTGTCTTATGGCGGCATTTGAGCGAGCTCCAGCTCAAGGCAGCGAACGCTGCTAACAAAGGCGCGTAACAAATTGGGAGAGCCATGAGGCACCGACTGTAGGGGCACGTAATGGCGTCGCTTGGAGAGGGAGGTCGCAAAATGAATGAAAGGGCCTACTTCTTATTTGATTGACGCAACGCAGATTCAACTATTGGAAACACGGCCTTAGCTAAAACACATACTAATGAGATAACTGAAGTTCTAAGGTGACCTACGTGTTGCTTGTGGACTAACTAGGGGTGCTACCTTTAACCATTTAATGATGTTGAATTTACAAGAATGATGTCATATTTACAAGTGTGGGTTCTGAAACCGCAACAATATATACATATACATATACAGTCGTGGCCAAAAATATTGGCACCCTTGCACTCTTTTTTCAAATAACTCAGAAAAAATGTTGAAATTTACAAAAGTATTTGGTCTCAACAATTCTTTATTTCACTGTTGATATCACAGAACCAGTCCAGCGTTTTGTCTTGAACCATTCCTGGGTGCTTTCTGAAGTGTGTTTGGGGTCATTGTTCTGCTGCAACACCCATGACCTTCAACGGAGACCCAGCTTTCTGACACTGGGTTTAACATTGCGCTCCAAAATGCCTTGGTGATCTCCTGATTTCATGATGCCATGCACACATTCAAGGCACCCAGTTCCAGAGGCAGCACAGCAACCCCAAAACATCACTGAATCTCCTCCATGTTTGTCTGTAGGGAAGGTGTTCTTTTCTTTGAAGGCTTCATTTTGTTTTCTGTAAACATAGAGATATGATGTGCTTTACAAAAAGCTCTAATTTGGTCTCATCTGTCCACAGGACATTCTCAGAGAAGGATTTTGGCTTGTTCAGGTGTGTTTTGGAAAACTCCAGTCGGGCTTTCTCAGCAGTGGGGTCCTCCTGGGCCTGCTACCATAGAACCCCTTTTCATTGAGTTGGCGACGGATGGTGCATGTTGAAACTGTCATACCTTGTGGCTGAAGATCAGCTTGAATCTGTTTGGCAGTTGATCAAGGTGCTTTCTCCTCCATTCGAACAATCCTTAGCTGCAATCTTCGATCAAGTTTTCTCTTGCGGTCACGTCCAGGCAGGTTGGCTACAGTGCCATGTGCCTTCAACGTCCTGAAAACATTCCGTATGGTGGACACAGGAACATCACGGTCTCTGCAGATGGACTTGTAGCCTTGAGATTGTCCATGCTTGGCTATAATCTTGTGCCTGACCTCCTCAGACAATTCTCTGGTTTTCTTTCTTTTGTCCATGCTAATTGCGGTACACCCAATGACACAAAACAGCAGAATGACTCCTTTTCTCCATTCAAACTGGTGGAATGAGTGATTTTTATATTGCAGACACCTGCAAATCACCACAGGTGAGTTCAATATCAAGTGTAAAGGAGAATCACCTGCTTGAAATTTTATTATTTCTAACAACCTCTAAAAGGTGCCAATAATATTGTCTGGGCCATTTTAGGATTTCTGTGTGGAATAAGCTAAGATTTTGTCATTTTTTTCGCTTTTTTGTTTTGTTCCACTGCAAACCAAAGAAATACAAATGTGTATTCCAAAATATTATTTAATTTCAACAATTGTCTGGAAGAAATGGTGCATTATTTGAAAAAGTGCAAGATTGCCAATATTTTTGGCAACGACTGTATGTATATACATTTTTTATACATATACATTATACAGTGTACATATATATATGTGCATACATATCACTGAACATATGCCATTCATCACTAATCTTTATTCACACCTGTCCACTGGGGTAAGCGCACCTGTCCACCCAGGTCCTATCCACTGGGGTACGTCTGTCTCTGTAAGCTTGTGGTATCTCGCACACATCACTGCCCCCCTCCTGCCCCCCCTTACCCCCAAAGCTCTTCCTATAAACATCACTCCAATGACGGACATTTTTCCACCTCTCGACGTCCCATGGCGGTGAAGCGTTTTCACGAGAAGTTGCGCAGATTCCCACCGGGTAGAATCAGTTTTATAATCTTGGTTCGTGTTTATAAACAACCCCAGCACATGGCCCCGTACTATCTTCGCCTGATCACCCCCCTTACGGTCTAGAGGAGTTTGTGTGCTGCCCGGGCTCCTCCATCCCGCTCCTTCCACACGGTTAAGCTTCTCAACATGTTATTCCAAGATGGCAGCCATCGTTTGAGAAGACCAACTGGATACATTTTCCCTCAAGTCTCATTTACGTCATGGACTTCCGGATTTTGCGTCTCTTTGTAAACGAGTGTATCGTTTTCATGGTTAATAGGTAATGAAGTGGTATCGACAGGTGTTGCACCAAGATAGCCGGCATCATGACTAATTAGGGTGTATGTGAATGCTCAGCGAAAGACAAATCCGTTTGTTATCATTTGTTGAGACAAATAGTCCTACTCTTTCAACTTTCTGTCGAAGGAAAGGGCAGTGGGCATACACGTCTATAGGACAATGCAAGGTACAGTGAGTGCTCCGTTAACTGATCCGGACATGTATGGTCCCTCCACCTGTGGCCGAGGTGCATTCTCCCTCTACCTGTGGCCCAAGTGAATGGTCTCTCCACCTGTGGCCGAGGTACATGCTCCCTCTACCTGTGGCCCAAGTGCATGGTCTCTCCACCTGTGGCCGAGGTGCATGCTCCCTCTACCTGTGGCCCAAGTGCATGGTCCCTCCACCTGTGGCCGAGGTGCATGCTCCCTCTACCTGTGGCCAAGTGCATGGTCTCTCCACCTGTGGCCGAGGTGCATGCTCCCTCCACCTGTGGCCCAAGTGCATGCTCCCTCCACCTGTGGCCGAGGTGCATCCTCCCTCCACCTGTGGCTCAAGTGCATGGTCCCTCCACCTGTGGCCGAGGTGCATGCTCCCTCCACCTGTGGCCGAGGTGCATGGTCCCTCCACCTGTGGCCGAGGTGCATGGTCCCTCCACCTGCGGCCCAATTGCATGGCTCCTCCACCTGTGGCCGAGGTGCATGGTCCCTCCACCTGTGGCCCAATTGCATGGTTCCTCCACCAGTGGCCGAGGTGCATGCTCCCTCCACCTGTGGCCCAAATGCATGGTTCCTCCACCTGTGGCCGAGGTGCATGGTCCCTCCACCTGTGGCCGAGGTTCATGGTCCCTCCACCTGCGGCCCAAGTGCATGGTTCCTCCACCTGTGGCCGAGGTGCATGGTCCCTCCACCTGTGGCCCAAGTGCATGGTTCCTCCACCTGTGACTGAGGTGCATGGTCCCTCCACCTGTGGCGGAGGCGCATGGTCCCTCCACCTATGGCCGAGGTGCATGGTCCTTCCACTTGTGGCCGAGGTGCATGGTCCCTCCACCTGTGGCCGAGGTGCATGGTTCCTCCACCTGTGACCGAGGTGCATGGTCCCTCCACCTATGGCCGAGGTGCATGGTCCTTCCACCTGTGGCCGAGGTGCATGCTCCCTCCACCTGTGGCCAAGCTGCATGGTCCCTCCACCTGTGGCCGAGGTGCATGGTCCCTCCACCTATGGCCAAGCTGCATGGTCCCTCCACCTATGGCCGAGGTGCATGGTCCCTCCACCTGTGGCCGAGGTGCATGCTCCCTCCACCTGTGGCCCAAATGCATAGTTCCTCCACCTGTGGCCGAGGTGCATGGTCAATCCACCTGTGACCGAGGTCCATGGTTCCTCCACCTGTGGCCGAGGTGCATGGTCCCTCTACCTGTGGCCGAGGTCCATGGTCCCTCCACCTGTGGCCGAGGTGGAGCTCTTAGTTTTCCATTCTGTGAATATGGATTCTTCTGAACTCGTACCTGAAATTGTGGATTTTTCCCATGATGCATTGCTGTATTTTGTTAATGAGTCCTTACTGTTTTCGATTTGATGTCAATACGTCCTTCCTTATTCATTCTCTTGCTACATTCCTCCTTCTGCCAATATGTACACCTCGCTCAGTGTGAACGAGTTCTCACGATCAACAGGTTGCCCTTGAACCTGGTGAATATGATGAAAGGTTAGAGGTCAGGGCATCGTCATTTTTAATTGGAAAAAAACAACAGATGGACAAACACCTATAAAAAATCCCACTGTGCTCTGGCTGGAGTGAACATCCCACCATGAAACGGTGAAAGGGAAGCGAGGACCCACACCCTTTCCTCGACACCCTCTTGGTCCTGGCACGCCACCTTCACAGGGCAAGGACAATTCGTGCCCAAGAAACTCCACATTCATGGACAAACATCCACCAAGATCTCATTGCGTGTGAAACCACAAATCATTTTGCTTCTTCAACTTTCCCAAAGTAATAACAAAATTTTAATCTGATCGGGTTTGAAATATCCGGACTCTTCATCATCTTCTGCTCTTTCTGTTGTTTTCTTTCCACTTCGAGCTTGTGAATGATGATAAAACGTGGATCATCCGACTTGCTCCAAAGTCGCATCGTGAAGTGGAGTGTTCTCTGAGAGGTCATCTATTTATTATGTATGCACCGGGGAAGTGGTGGTGGTGGGTGGGAGATGCATTGTGAAAAATAAAATTTTAAATGGGAAGAAAACGAGGGGAGATGGGAGGGAGGGTAGGGAATGTGGGAGAGAGCAGGGAAGGTAGGGAATGTGGGAGAGAGCAGGGAAGGTAGGGAATGTGGGAGACAGAAGGGAAGGTAGGGAATGTGGGAGAGAGAAGGGAAGGTAGGGAATGTGGGAGAGAGCAGGGAAGGTAGGGAATGTGGGAGACAGAAGGGAAGGTAGGGAATGTGGGAGAGAGAAGGGAAGGTAGGCAATGTGGGAGAGAGAATGGAAGGTAGGGAATGTGGGGGACAGAAGGGAAGGTAGGGAATGTGAGAGAGAGAAGGGAAGGTAGCGAATGTGGGAGAGAGACGGGAGGTTAGGGAATGTGGGAGAGAGAGAAGGGAAGGTATGGGAATGTGGGGGAGAGAAGGGAGGGTAGCGAATGTGGGAGAGAGAAGGGAGGGTAGGGAATGTGGGAGAGAGAAGGGAAGGTAGGGAATGTGGGAGACAGAAGGGAAGGTAGGGAATGTGGGAGAGAGAAGGGAAGGTAGGGAATGTGGGAGAGAGAAGGGAAGGTAGGGAATGTGGGAGAGAGCAGGGAAGGTAGGGAATGTGGGAGAGAGAAGGGAAGGTAGGGAATGTGGGAGGCAGAAGGGAAGGTAGGGAATGTGGGAGAAAGAAGGGAGGGTGGGGAATGTGGGAGAGAGAATGGAAGGTAGGGAATGTGGGGGACAGAAGGGAAGGTAGGGAATGTGGGAGAGAGAAGGGAAGGTAGGGAATGTGGGAGACAGAAATGAAGGTAGCGAATGTGGGAGAGAGACGGGAGGGTAGGGAATGTGGGAGAGAGTGAAGGGAAGATATGGGAATGTGGGGGAGAGAAGGGAGGGTAGCAAAAGTGGGAGAGAGAAGGGAGGGTAGGGAATGTGGGAGTGAGAAGGGAGGGTAGGGAATGTGGGAGAGAGAAGGGAGGGTAGGGAATGTGGGAGAGAGAAGGGAAGGTAGGGAATGTGGGAGACAGAAGGGAAGGTAGGGAATGTGGGAGAGAGAAGGGAAGGTAGGGAATGTGGGAGAGAGAAGGGAAGGTAGGGAATGTGGGAGACAGAAGGGAAGGTAGGGAATGTGGGAGAGAGAAGGGAAGGTAGGGAATGTGGGAGAAATAAGGGAGGGTAGGGAATGTGGGAGACAGAAGGGAAGGTAGGGAATGTGGGAGTGAGAAGGGAGGGTAGGGAATGTGGGAGAGAGAAGGGAAGGTAGGGAATGTGGGAGACAGAAGGGAAGGTAGGGAATGTGGGAGAGAGAAGGGAAGGTAGGGAATGTGGGAGAAATAAGGGAGGGTAGCGAATGTGGGAGAGAGAAGGGAGGGTAGGGAATGTGGGAGAGAGAAGGGAGGGTAGGGAATGTGGGAGAGATAAGGGAAGGTAGGGAATGTGGGAGACAGAAGGGAAGGTAGGGAATGTGGGAGAGAGAAGGGAAGGTAGGGAATGTGGGAGAAATAAGGGAGGGTAGGGAATGTGGGAGACAGAAGGGAGGGTAGGGAATGTGGGAGTGAGAAGGGAGGGTAGGGAATGTGGGAGAGAGAAGGGAAGGTAGGGAATGTGGGAGACAGAAGGGAAGGTAGGGAATGTGGGAGAGAGAAGGGAAGGTAGGGAATGTGGGAGAAATAAGGGAGGGTAGCGAATGTGGGAGAGAGAAGGGAGGGTAGGGAATGTGGGAGAGAGAAGGGAGGGTAGGGAATGTGGGAGAGATAAGGGAAGGTAGGGAATGTGGGAGACAGAAGGGAAGGTAGGGAATGTGGGAGAGAGAAGGGAAGGTAGGGAATGTGGGAGAAATAAGGGAGGGTAGGGAATGTGGGAGACAGAAGGGAAGGTAGGGAATGTGGGAGTGAGAAGGGAGGGTAGGGAATGTGGGAGAGAGAAGGGAAGGTAGGGAATGTGGGAGACAGAAGGGAAGGTAGGGAATGTGGGAGAGAGAAGGGAAGGTAGGGAATGTGGGAGAAATAAGGGAGGGTAGCGAATGTGGGAGAGAGAAGGGAGGGTAGGGAATGTGGGAGAGAGAAGGGAGGGTAGGGAATGTGGGAGAGATAAGGGAAGGTAGGGAATGTGGGAGACAGAAGGGAAGGTAGGGAATGTGGGAGAGAGAAGGGAAGGTAGGGAATGTGGGAGAAATAAGGGAGGGTAGGGAATGTGGGAGACAGAAGGGAGGGTAGGGAATGTGGGAGTGAGAAGGGAGGGTAGGGAATGTGGGAGAGAGAAGGGAAGGTAGGGAATGTGGGAGACAGAAGGGAAGGTAGGGAATGTGGGAGAGAGAAGGGAAGGTAGGGAATGTGGGAGAAATAAGGGAGGGTAGCGAATGTGGGAGAGAGAAGGGAGGGTAGGGAATGTGGGAGAGAGAAGGGAGGGTAGGGAATGTGGGAGAGATAAGGGAAGGTAGGGAATGTGGGAGACAGAAGGGAAGGTAGGGAATGTGGGAGAGAGAAGGGAACGTGGGAGAAATAAGGGAGGGTAGCGAATGTGGGAGAGAGAAGGGAGGGTAGGGAATGTGGGAGAGATAAGGGAAGGTAGGGAATGTGGGAGACAGAAGGGAAGGTAGGGAATGTGGGAGAGAGAAGGGAACGTGGGAGAAATAAGGGAGGGTAGCGAATGTGGGAGAGAGAAGGGAGAGTAGGGAATGTGGGAGAGAGAAGGGAGGGTATGGAAATGTGGGGGAGAAGGGAGGATAGAGAATGTGGGAGTAAGAACGGAGGGTAGGGAATGTGGGAGAGAGCAGTGGGGGTTTGGGAATGTGGAGGGGGAGGAGAATGTGGAGGCATGCATGATGATAAGGGCACATGGGAGTTAAAGGGGATTGGAATAAGGGTAAGGTGAGTCTATTGGTATGCAGAGGGCATACAGGAGGGAATGGGGATGAACAATTCCACCATTTTGTTTACAATAAGTAAAAATACCCTTTGAGGTCACAAATGATTGAGAAACAAAGTGGCATGAAATGGGAGAAGACGTGAACCATTGCAGAACGGAAACGGGAATAACAAACGTCAGGCAGTCGAATTGTGGGAATAGACCAAGGAAATTGATTATATATCTGGGAGTTAAATCAAAGTGACGTATATGCATCACGTGTTCAACAACATTTGTTCAGTATATTGTTGAGTTCTAATCATGGAAATAAATGAGATGGGCCATGACAGCCCAAATCACCTCTTCTTATATGTAATATTATGATTGTGTGACCATTTACACATCTCTGTGTCAACTTCAGATCGTTTTCCTGGCATTCCATGCTTTGGAACACAAGTCCAACTGAGTTTATCACTTATGTAAAGCTTCCATGTTGTTGTTGTTAACACCAGTGCCTTAAAAGAACACCAACGTCCTGGAAGACCCATTTTTGCGGAGCCCGTGGTCCGTATGATGGATGGCAATGCCGTGGAATTGTTTAAGGAATTGCCAGTCTCAGAGGACACAAGGATAATATGGCAGCCACTGCTTGCTGGGCCTCATTATCGAGTGCCGGGATGTCCTGCTGGTAGGAGCAGCACCTTAGGAGCCTTGTGGGGATGGAAGGGGGGGGGGGTACTGGGGGGGTTGGGTGTCATACTAGTTCATATCCAGCTCCGCGCTGCAAGCTCCAGACACTTTGTGCACCTGCGCCGGGTGTTGGCAGAGCTTAAAGAGCGGTTGATCCTCCGCAAGTGGAGTGTGCCTGGACTTTTCCTTGCTTATTGTTGAGATTCCGGATGTTTCCGTTGAACATGTGATGGAAACGGCGGTGCCGTGCTGCGGCCCAGGCCGGAACGCAACACAACACCTCGGCGACTGATATCGACAGATTTTTGTGAACTTGTAATTACCTCCCCCACCAAAGGTATGGGGAACCATCAAACCGGTCCACCAAAGGTATGGGGAACCATCAAACCGGTCCACCAAAGGTATGGGGAACCATCAAACCGGTCCACCAAAGGTATGGGGAACCATCAAACCGGTCCACCAAAGGTATGGGGAACCATCAAACCGGTCCACCAAAGGTATGCATGGAGGTTATGTTTTCACCCCTGTCTGTCTGTTTGTCCGTTTGTTTGTGAACAAAATATCTTAAAATGTTGCGGACGGATTCGGACGAAATTTGGCAGAGATATGTAGCGAATGCGACAAGGACGAAATGATTCGATTTTGGTGAAGATCCGGATTCGGATCCGGCTACTAGAATTTTTAAAGTAATTCTTCACCATTGGGAGATCGGGCCAAAAACGATACATTGCGGGATATCACAAAAAGTTGTGGACGGATTTGGACGAAACTTGTTGGACCGGTTGGGTGTCTGACAAGGAAGAATCGATTCGATTTTGTTGAAGATCCAGATCCAGCTAGTAGATTTAAAAAAGTGATTCTTCACCAATGAGTGATATGGCCAACCAGGTGGAGGTATGCTCTCCACCGAGTGCCGTTGTAGTTATTTTTTGTTGTTCTTGTCCTTACAACATCCCACCGTCCATTGTCTTGATTGAAATCAATGGCACTGTTTGACGGTGCCCTTATTCACTTATTCATCATTCCCATTCTTATAAAATGTGTAGATTTTCAGATTTTATAGGAATATATTTACTTATCCTGAAATTGTCACTCTCATGTCGTAACTACGTCGGACAATTGATCGAGTCGCCCAATAAGGTCCAAGTCTCCTTGCAGGAAATGTTACACGGTGTCCGCATCTGTGTGTGTGACTGTGTGGCTTAAGGCACCGTGTACATTGTACCAAGCCATCCCATTGGCTGGAGTAATCCTTTTACCCACCTGACAATCCAATATCTCATCGGGCAGAAAATTTCAATCATATTTGCTTCTGGAAGCAAACTCATTCCAAACTGGAACGCCACTCGGTAGAGCGCATACTCCCGCCGTGGGTTTAGTTGGAATAATACGTTTTGTTTAACATCCCCTCTCCCCAAAACAATAAATGAAAAAGAAAGTAGGCCCTAACTGTCAGAGAATTTATTTTGATATATCTCGGAATTAGAGGAGAAAAACATCATTTAAGAATAAGAATAAAAGCTTTAATGCAGTCAAACAGAAAAAATCTTTCCCAAAAAAAATTCCAAAAAAATACCTGGATCCGGAATAATATCCTGAGCTTCACCAAAAACTAATCAATTCTTCCTTATCCCAAGGGCAATCATCCCACCAACTTTCATCCAAATCCGTTCAGAACTTTTCCAGATATCTTGTTCACGAACACACGAACATACGAACACACACACACACACACACACACACACACACACACACACACACACACACACACACACGATCGAATGCGTTACTCCCTGGCGGGAGTAATAAACCTGAAAATCGCAGAGCCAGAACCAGAATTATTTATTTGGTCTGGGAAGCCCATGCGAGGTTTCTTCTTCTTCAGCCTCTCACAACCCTGAGTGAATATGCGATCTTTAAAAAAAAAGGTGGAATTTTGCCAAATCTGTTTTATTCGTTTGTTAATATACCTGAGCCATTGACAAATCTGGAACGAAGTCTTTATAAGTTCATCAAATACTGACACCGCGATTGACATTCGCTGAGCTAAATGTTGATATCTCTTCTGAGGTAAAAATAATAATAATTAAAAAACAGTTTTAAAGCATTATACGTATCAAACGATGCATTTTATTAAACGGGGAAACCTAATACACACTTTGGTGGTTTTAAAATGACAGAATATGTCTTTATTAGAAAGAAAAAAAATGAACATTGAAGACGACGCTGCTAAAAAAAAATACACCGCTCTAACGCATAACCACGAGTTTAAACTACATTTACAACAAATATGAAAACTATTTTCATATCACAATGTTAAATATAGAATATATAGAAGATAATGTTGAAAAAAAGTGAGCCCTATCTTCCAATGGTAAAAAAATCCTTCAAAAAATTCCTGGATCGGGAATAATATCCTGAGCTTCACCAAAAACTAATCAATTCTTCCTTATCCCAAGGTCAATCATCCCACCAACTTTCATCCAAATCCGTTCAGAACTTTTCCAGATATCTTGTTCACGAACACACGAACATACGAACACACACACACACGGACGGACACAATCTGATGTGTTACTCCCGCCAGGGAGTAATAAACCTGAAAATCACAGAGCCAGAACCAGAATTATTTATTTGGTCTGGGAAGCCCATGCGAGGTTTCTTCTTCTTCAGCCTCTCACAACCCTGGGTGAATATGCGATCTTTTAAAAAAAAAGTTGCAATTTTGCCAAATCTGTTTTATTCGTTTGTTAATATACCCCAGCCATTGACAAATCTGGAACTAAGTCTTTATAAGTTCATCAAATACTGACACCGCGATTGACATTCGCTGAGCTAAATGTTGATATTAAAGCGCGGCGTTACGCGCGCTGCTTGTGAGCAAGGAGGAAGCGGACAAGCGGTAACATATAAACGTCTTTATTGTAAGACTACACTGTAACACTGAAATGCTCCGGGCTGGTCGCCCGGTGTATATCATGAGGCCACGCCTACCCCTCGGGCGTGGCCACCGCCCACTTGGTGCGTGGAATGATGTCACCACGCCAGTGGGCTTTTGTGTCCGCCACACGCGCCCCCCCCCCAGAATTCCCGCGCACCTGGAGGGCCAGTTTGCGGGGCAGACGAATGACCCGGCCGAAGCGCCCCCTGGCGATCGGCGGCGTCCGGGGTGCAGGGATGCCAGGTGGGATGCCCCTGGCTGCCCCTGGGATGGGTGCAGGATCGGGGGGCGGCGTGGCGGCGGGGCTGGGCGGTGCCGGGGGTCCGCCCGCAGGAGGGCGGCCCCGACGTGGGGGTCGGGCCACTGGCGGTGGATGGTCCACATCGAGGTGGGCCGGCTTGAGGCGGTCTACCGAAACGCGGTCAGGAGTACCGCCGATGTCCAGGGTGAAGTGCTTCGCCCCGGTCTCCAGCACGCGGAAAGGCCCGTCGTACGGGGGCCGCAGTGGTGTCCGATGGGCATCGTGGCGGACGAAGACGTACTCCGCCGTGCGAAGCTCCGGGGCGACGTGCGTCGGTGGGTGCCCGTGGCATGCCGTTGGCACCGGGGCGAACCTCTGGGCGGTCTCTTGCAGAGCGGAGCGCTGCTGTGCAGCCTTGTGCAGGTGACCTTGCCCATCGCGACCATGGTGCTGTGGAGTCGGGGAGGACCTCGCCCGGCACCCGCAGCGGTTGCCCGAAGACCAACTCCGCCGCGGATGCGCGCAGGTCTTCCTTGGGCGCCGTCCGGAGGCCCAGCAGGACCCAGGGGAGCCTGTCGACCCAGCCGCCGTCGCGGAGGGTGGCCCGGAGCGCGGCCTTCAATGAGCGGTGAAATCGCTCACACAGGCCGTTAGCCTGGGGGTGGTAGGCCGTGGTTCAGTGCAGCCGGACCCCGAGCCCCTGCGCAACCGCCCCCCAGAGCTCCGAGGTGAACTGGGGGCCGCGGTCGGATGAGATGTCTGAGGGGGCGCCGAACCGGGCGACCCAGGTGGCGATGAAAGCCTGCGCGACATCGGCCGCCGTTGTCGACGCCAAGGGCACGGCCTCCGGCCACCGGGTGGTGCGGTCCACCATGGTGAGGACGTAGGTGAAACCCCGCGAGGGGGGCAGAGGTCCCACCAGGTCCACGTGGACGTGGTCAAACCGGCGTTCCGGCACCGTGAACGGGGCCAACGGGGCCTGGGTGTGCCGGTGCACCTTGGCGCGCTGGCACGCGAGGCACGTCCTGGCCCAGCCGCGGACGGCCTTCCGGAGGCCATGCCAGACGAACTTGTCGGCGATCAGCCTTTGGGAGGCCCTCGCGCCCGGGTGGGACAGGCCGTGGATGGCGTCAAACACCTGGCGCTGCCAGCCCACGGGCACGATGGGGCGAGGACGCCCGAGGGAGACGTCGCACAAGAGGGCCACGCCCGCGCCGTCGAACGGCACCTCAGTGACGCGGAGGCCCGTGACAGCGGTCCGCAAGGCCTGGACGTCGGGGTCAGCGGCCTGGTCCGCTGCCATCCGGGCATAGTCGATGCCGAGGTGGACTGCGTGGGCGACGGCCCGGGAAAGGCAATCCGCCACCGGGTTGTCCTTCCCCGCGACGTGCTGGATGTCCGTCGTGTACTCGGACACGGCCGAGAGGTGACGCTGCTGCCGGGCCGACCACGGCTCGGTGACCTTGCCCATCGCGAAGATCAGCGGCTTGTGGTCGACGAAGGCAGTGAACGCCCGGCCCTCGAGCAGATGGCGGAAGTGCCTGACCGCCAAGTGAAGTCCGAGCAACTCGCGGTCGAAGGTACTGTAACGGCGTTCGGGCGGGCGAAGCTGCCGGCTAAAGAACGCCAGTGGTTGCCAAGCTCCACGCACCCATTGCTCGTGCACCGCGCCCACCGCGTAGTCCGAGGCATCGGTGGTGAGGGCGATCGGTGCATCGGGCGCCGGGTGCGCGAGCATGGTGGCGTTAGCCAAGGCGAGCTTCGCGCCCATGAACGCCGTGTCCATCTGCTCGGTCCAGGTAACGTCGCCTTTGCCCGGCTTACCTCGGAGAGCTTCGTGCAGGGGGCGCAGGAGCTGGGCGATACGGGGCAGGAACCGATGGTAAAAGTTCACCATGCCCAGGAACTCCTGCAGCCCTCTGATCGTGCGGGGGCGCGGAAACCCCTTCACCGCCTCCACCTTGGCCGGCAGGGGGACGGCTCCGTGCCTGGTGACACGGTGCCCCAGAAAATCGATTGTGGCGGCGCCGAACCGGCACTTTGCGGGGTTCACAATCAGGCCATGCTGGCCCAGGCTTTCGAAGAGCGTGCGGAGGTGGTGTAGGTGCTCTTCGCGGGATGCGCTGGCGACGAGGATATCGTCCAGGTAGACGTAGACAAAATCCAAGTCACGCAGGACGCTGTCCATCAGTCGCTGGAACGCCTGAGCCGCATTCTTCAGACCGAAGGGCATGCGCAGGAACTCGAAGAGTCCGAATGGCGTGATGACCGCCGTCTTCGGGACGTCCTCCGGCCTGACGGGGACCTGATGGTAGCCGCGTATGAGGTCCACCTTCGAGAAGAAGGACCTGCCCGCCAAACGGGCGGAAAAGTCCTGAATGTGGGGGACGGGGTAGTGGTCGGGAGTCGTGGCGTCATTGAGACGGCGATAGTCCCCGCACGGTCGCCATCCCCCGCCGGGCTTCGGCACGATGTGCAGCGGCGACGCCCAAGCGCTCTCTGAGCGCCGAACGATGCCGAGTCGCTCCAGGGTAGCGAACGCCGCTTTTGCCACCGCCAGCTTCGTCGGCTCGAGGCGGCGTGCCCGGGCGTAGACCGGTGGCCCGACGGTGGGGATGTGATGGGCCACCCCGTGCTTGACGGCCCCCGCCGAGAAGGTGGGCCGCGTGAGGGCCGGGAAGCCGGCGAGGAGGCGGGTGAATGCGTCCGCTGCCGGAAGCGTACAGACCAACGTGGCCGGAACCGAATCGTTCGGCAAGCCGCTTGGCAAGCCGCTCGTTGAGCTGGGCAACGCACAAGCGAGCGAGCTGAACGTCTCGGCCTGGACAAGCCGTCTGCGCTTGACGTCGACCAGGAGCCCATTAGCGCACAGGAAGTCCGCGCCAAGCAGTGCCATGGGCACGTCGGCGGTGACGAACGTCCATCGGAAAACCTGCCCTCCAAACCGCAGAGAGAGGCAGCGTTTTCCGTACGTATGGATGGGCGTCCCGTTCGCGGCAAGCAGCGCGGGGCCCCCACCCGCGGCGTGCTTGTCTGACGTGCCGGCGGGAATGACACTCACCTGCGCTCCCGTGTCGCACAGGTAACGGCGCCCGGAGAAGGTGTCCGTTATGAACAGCAGGCTGCTCGAACGGCCGGCGCTCATCGCCACTATTGAGCGCCGGCCCGGGCGTTTCCCGACCCGTTGAAGGAGCACGGCGGATGACACCGCCGAGCTTCGTGGCCGAACTTGGCGTGGAACCAGCACCAGGTGGTGGAGCTGGAGGAGCGCGGCTGGCTCTGCCAGGCCGGTGGAGTTGGCGGGTTTCCCCGCGGTGGCGGTTTTCGCCGCGGCGGTGGGCGGGGCGTGGCGGCGTTCACGAGGTGCGTATCAGCATGCTGCTGAACATCAGCGCGCTGTAGAAGCTGATGCTGTGGAACATGCTGCTGAACATCAGCGCGCTGTAGAAGCTGATGCTGTGGAACATGCTGCTGAACATCAGCGTCGAGGGCCGTGACGGCCACGCCGACGCTCGCCCGCGTGTCCGAAGCGGCGAAGTACCTGTCCGCCTTGGCGGCCAATGCTCGGGGTTCCGTTAGCTCGGTCCCGGCCAACGCGAGGCGAACCTGCGCTGGAAGTTGGCGCCGGAAAAGCGCCCGGAATAGCGAACCGGGGGCTTCGTCGCCCAACAGTGACAGCATATGGTCCATTCGGACCGACGGGCGCGTCTCACCGAGCTCGGGGAGATCCAGGAGGCGGTCGGCCCGTGCGTCGGCCCGTGCGGTCGGCCCGGCCCGTCCGTGAGGCCGAACGTGGCTAGGAGTAGCCGCTTGAGTGCCTTGTACTTGTGGCCGTCCGGTGGGTGGCGAAGGACGGACACAACTCGAGCGGCCGTGCCGGGCCCGAGGGAGGCGACGACATGGCAGTAGCGCAGGTCGTCGTTGGTGAGGCGCCGAAGCTGAAATTGGGCTTCGGCTTGAACGAACCAGACTTCGGCCTGGGCCTCCCAAAATTCGGGAAGTTTAATCGCCATTGCCTTGTCGTTGGCCATTGCAATGGCGTCGTGTTCGGAAGGATCGCTACGGCAGATCCAACGTCGAGGGTCACCAGTAAAGCGCGGCGTTACGCGCGCTGCTTGTGAGCAAGGAGGAAGCGGACAAGCGGTAACATATAAACGTCTTTATTGTAAGACTACACTGTAACACTGAAATGCTCCGGGCTGGTCGCCCGGTGTATATCATGAGGCCACGCCTACCCCTCGGGCGTGGCCACCGCCCACTTGGTGCGTGGAATGATGTCACCACGCCAGTGGGCTTTTGTGTCCGCCACAATATCTCTTCTGAGGTAAAAAAAAAAAAAAAAGTTTTAAAGCATTATACGTATCAAACGATACATTTTATGAAACGGAGAAACCTAATACACACTTTGGTGGTTTTAAAATGACAGAATATGTCTTTATTAGAAAAAAAAAAGAACATTGAAGACGACGCTGCTAAAAAAAAAATACACCGCTCTAACGCATAACCACGAGTTTAAACTACATTTACAACAAATATGAAAACTATTTTCATATCACAATGTTAAATATAGAATATATATAAGATAATGTTTTTTAAAAATGAGCCCTATCTTCCAATGGTAAAAAAATCCTTCAAGAAATTCCTGGATCGGGAATAATATCCTGAGCTTCACCAAAAACTAATCAATTCTTCCTTATCCCAAGGGCAATCATCCCACCAACTTTCATCCAAATCCGTTCAGAACTTTTCCAGATATCTTGTTCACACACACACGAACACACACACACACACACACACACACACACACACACGGACACGAGTGAATGCATTACTCCCGCCTGACGTCATGATGTTACGTCGTAGCTTGCATTGTCTATTGGAGAGTAAATCTTACACTTTGGTGCAACGTTATACAGGACATCAAAATAAGGGTATTGATAATTAATTAAGTGATGTTAATTTTTTAAAATAATTTTTTTAAGTTGATTAATTTATTAGTAGGAATTAATGAGGGCATCAAAATGAGGTGTGAAAATTAGAAGGAAAATCCTTAAGGAATGAAAGAGTTCGGAATCCAACAGGTGTCCTTTTCTCCCAATTGTACCGGGCAGTACTTATAACACAGGTGGCAGGTGTCAACACACATCCATAAAGCCCTTACCTTTTCATTTCACCTTCATTTATCATTAAAAAATTTGTTTAGATGTAAAAATAATTCCAGCATCCATTTTGTGATTGTTCGTTGACTTGATGAGCCCAAAGATAGAAACACTGTTGAAACATTGTACTGCATACTATTTTATAGTCGAGTTCAATTAGGCCTAGTCCCTGGTAGATTTAGCTTGAATGTTCACCAGACATCCCACCAGTCAGACATTCACTGCAATCAAGCAGCAAAATAGAAAAGCAATTCCCTTCTGGCAATTTAATGACTAGAACTGCTAAGGTTCTGGTAATCCCCCTCTAACCCTGTTCCTCCTGCCATGACCTCTTACTTACCCAGAACCCCCTCACCTACACTCCTGTAGACAGAGCCGTGTAAACTTCCCCACGAGGCTACAGTCGCCGGGATGAGGTCACAGGAAACCGGGGCGCACTCCGGGGAACGACGATTCCAACAATCGGGCTCGCGCGCTGCAAAATTGCCTCCCGCAGGACAACTGGCGGCCCCGACAGGCCCTGGTTCTTAGGAGGCCCGGTCCTGGGACTCGAGCTGGAGTGTGGGGAACCTCAGAATACATGAGGCAGTCTTCGGTAAAACCACCCCCAAAGTTTTTGCGATATGCTGCTGTTTCTCTCCATTTTCTCAATATGGCTACACCACAACTTCCTTCCAAACTTTAACTGTAAACCAATGTTTCATGACCTTTAACCCCTCAGCCACTGCATGGATGCACCATGCACACATTAGTGCAATCCCCCGCACCTCCCCGACAAGACCAGACCACTTGTTTAGACGAAAGAGTGGCACCTGCAGGTTAGACAGCAATTTGTACTTCGCTCCGGGGTTCCGGGCAGACTTTGCCTACTCTTCGCGAAGGACACCGTGGCATCTTCAACGTCCACCAACGAATGTTGGCAGATGGGACGCCCGGCTTAACGTCTATCTGAGGGACAACTCACACATAGATGAACATCCTTGCAGTGTCTTTGTGTTTTATACTTCTCCCCCCCCCCCCCCTTCCCATGCCTCCTCCCCCCAAGCCCTCTCCCTCCCACAGATCTCCCGATGTCCCTGCTCTCAAATGTTGTGTTTGTGCTTCCCCTCTCTCCCCATCTTGTCTACCGCTGCCCTTATTATATGTTTTGTGTGTCTGTTTGACTTTTTGTGTGATAAATGTTAGCTCTTTCACGAGCCTCGATCCTGTATACAAAAAAAATAAAATAATAATAATCCTCTTTAGGACCTCCTTAGGCCCCCTGACCCCACCTTTGAAACACCAGGATTACGGTTTATAGCTGGGTCGGGATTTGAACCCAGGCTAGACAGCTCCAAGGAGAGTGTGCATAAATATTAATAATAATATGAATTAATAATAATTAACAGTTGTGCATTTTTGTGCAAAGGAGTGTTTATAACATTTACCTGCTCCAGGATAAGCCGCATAAGAAATAACTAGTTTATACAATCAGCATTACTAACAGGTGGTAAGCGCCTATGGCCGGGTGCTTGTATTTTATTATTTTTCTGTGTATTTTCAGACTTCGGTGAAAAGAAGGAACTCAATAAATTAACAAATGAATAGTACAAGGGGACAATAAAAGTTTTTTGCATTGTTCACGTCGACTATAAACTGCCCTCCCGGTGCATCAAAGGCTTGGCGCTCCACCAATGAGTCCACCATCATTAAAGAGGTGGATGTAAAGCCAGTTGTCTCATCTGCTGACATTCTCTTGTGGGTCGCAAGACGTCCTACTGTAACTTTTGAGGAGCAGATTTCTGTCCAAATCTATGAGGATGAGGACGGGGATGTGGTGATGGGAATTTTTGATTTTGATGAACCATACTCTTTACAGAGCGTTGGTGCTGCCGTTTAAGTAAGGTTAAAATTGATGTGGAGAGAGGGGAGGAAGAAGCAGAGACGTTTTCTTTCATTTATATTGTTGCGGATTCGGGGGTCGGCGCTCCCCTTATCAAGGGGGGGTTAATCCCCTTGTCTTTTAAGCTGGCCGTCCCCCAATCCTGGAAATTATGACGCTCCGCCCGGTCGGAATTAGCTTGGGTGATTGTCAATGAAGTCCCAAATACCTACGTACTAACCCCGACCGCGAGCAGGGAAATAACTCCCGCTCGAACCACGGACAAGATGGAAATTGCCGAGCGGTTAGCAATCCGTGGCCCGAGCCGTTAACAATAAAACTAAACCCGATCCTGAGCGGTTCCGAAATCGTGCCACAGGTACTCAATTGAAAGAAAGGACAGAGGCGATCGGATTAGGAAAACCAAGAAGGAACAAGGTACATTTATTAACAAACCAAAGAGAAGAGGAAACGAAAGTAATATACAGAAGAAGAAGGGCAAAAGGACACAGGGCAATCTTATCTATACAGTCTTACTTACAACCCCGGACAACAGACAGACTCACACGGGATGGTAGTGGTAGGGGAGGAAGGTCCAGGCAGATGGTCCAGGCGATGGGATCCGGTCCAGGCTCCGGGTCTACGGGCGAAGAACGGCAGGCAGCTTCGCGTGTCGTTGGCGCACGACCGGACCTTACATATGCGAGGGCTGGGAAGTCCTTCGCAAGTCCGTATGCACAGTTCCTATGAATTCATATGAATTAGGAGTTCCCCAGCGCAGCTCGTTCCAACGCAGCTCTGTCCATGCCCTCTGTTAGCGCGGCTCTCCCACTCACTCTGCTCGTGAACTCCTTACTCAGCTTTTCTCCCTCCTCTCTGTGAAAAGGCGCCACGCTTGCGCTTATATAGTCCGCTTAGAAATCAATGCGCGCTTCATCGAGCCACGCCTATCAGTGAGCTCACCTCAGCCCTGATTGGGTAGCGAGGGCTCACCGGCTCTGCTCTTGACAGAACGTTGTCAGGGCCACGCCTCGTTCTTGGCGCTCCGCCCCCTTCCTCTCCAGCTTGACCGCGTGCGTAATGGCGGCCGGGGCAAGCGCTTAAGGCAGCGATGACGGCTCAATGCAGCGAACGCTGCTGGCAAGCGAAGGCGCGTTATAGAATTTGGAGGGACAAGCCCCGACTGTAGGTGGGTATGATGGAGTAGCTTGGAGAGAGCGAGAGGTTCGAATGTGATGAATGGGGCCTACCTTATTTGATTAATGCAACGCAGATTCGACTATTGGGAACATGGCCTTATTTAAACACATACTAAGGAGATAACTAAAGTCCTATGGTGACCTACGTGTTGCATATGGCCTAACTATGGGTGCAACCTTTGACCTTTTAACAAATAGAATATTTACAAGAATTATTTACAAGTGAGGGTTCTAAAACCGCAACAATATTAGACAGAAGGTATGAGGAAGGAATTAAGGTGAGGGTGGAGGATAATAGGACAGAGATCATACGGGACTTTCAAAATGACGTGAATGCTAACAAGGCCTTTCGCGCATGCGCAGTGTGCCCGTTTGCAATGATCGGCTCGCGGAGCACTTTTAATTTGCCGGTGCTCGGGCACAATCTGTAATTCAAAGTCTCTTAAACATATTTTTCTGCATTTGGACGAAAGAGTGGCAATTTCAAAATGGTTAACAATAATTGTTCTGTTCCTAAATGCAAACCAGACTCATGGAATTATAGGATATACGATAAGTATCTGTGGATGAGAGACGTCACGTTCGTACTTTTTCCTTGTAGTACAAGTGAGCAGCGGCAGTGGACACACACATGCACGCACGCACACACACACACACACACGGTCGGATGCTTCTCCTTTTACCAATAGATGCAAAAATCTAGTCTAAAATTTCAACCAATAGAGGGCATCGTTAGATTAAATCATGGCTAGATTAGAAAGCTTGTCCGCCATCATCATTCCAGGCAAAATTGCAACTGATTTACTTGAAAGATGCCAGAAAGCTGTGTTTACTACAGTTGTACCAACCAAAGGAGCAGAAACAGTGGAATTTCCTTTGATAAGTGGGTGGTAGTATAGTAGAGGACATAACGTCAAACGATAACGATGAGTTCGTCTTAATTTACTACTAGGCCATGACCATGTTAAACTTAACCATAGTCGTAGACTGACTAACATCAACATTGTTTAATCCAAACAATCAACGAGTTGGTGAAATCATGCATCAGTTCAACATTAAAGTGAATAATGGTAGAAATAAAAATAGGACCACGGGTCCTGAAGCTCACCTGGATCAGGAGCAAGTCACCCAAACCCCCCACATACCTCATTAGGCCCTGATTTTTTTTGATGTCGTGAACAAACTTTGGTACATAATGGGTGATGAAGGTGGTGGTCAAGTTTCATTGACACAACTGTGTACTATAGAGAATGTAACTGGACCTTTAACAGCGAATGTAAATACATGGAATACTTAAAAACGCAGGGACACCGACTTAATAATGTAGAACTAGTGAATTGAAGTGAAGCTGTTGCATAAAGCTTTCACGTGAAATGCATCCAGGTACATCCGGGTTCTCCGAGCTCCAGTTGCCCAGAATGCTGTTGGCGGATTAGCTTTCTAATGTGGCCACTGATTTTTTCACGCTGAATGGGGAGCGTACCGTCAAGTTTGTGGATGTAGGTCTATGAGTATAACTTATCTTGTGACCCCAGAACCAAACAATATATACATCCAGCTCCCACTCCTCCTCCCAAACATGATAAATAGGGAATATCATTTTAACCTTACCATGTGCATTCACGCGCCCCATAGATGACCTTCCCATTGGTGTTAAGAAGAACTCACACCAGATATGGATATGGTGCCTCCCTCTGGGAAGTCTACCATAATGTTGGTAATGACTGCATCATCTTTCTGATTGCAGACTCCATTAAATAAATCACCAAGCCTGTCATGGTCATCCACGAGAGGTAATCCTGCGAGGTTCAAGGTCCATTCACTGGCAGCGATGGTCGAAGGTTTGGGTAGATCGTGCCTGTTTACGAACCATCGGGCCTTGCACTGATCCTCATGGCCTTGGGAGTTTGCAATACGGGGAGAGTCTGTAAGTCTTGGGAGTCTGCAAATATCAGCTTTTTGTGTGAGTTCAGAAAGTTCTCCAAATCTTTTGTTGGAAACACCCCTTTCTCACCACACATTTCCAAGTATTTTTGGCTTCTTTTAAAAACTTTGTGAGCCAATTAGGTAACAATCCTGGTGTCGCATACACGATATATATTCTACAAGGCCTTCAAATCACAGTTTGTTTACTGCTGTCCCATTTGGACTGGCGCTCCTGCCTCACACATTGCTCTTATTGAAGAGGCCCTCAAAAATCATTGGGATCTCCCATGACGAAGCAGTGTCCCGGTCTGTTACTTTCTCATTGCAGACAGGTTGGTGCTCCCTCTGTATTCTCCCTCCTCCTTCTTGGTCTTGCGTCCTTTGACCTCTGTCCCTCCAATGTTTCTGTATGGCGCACACAGTTTGCCAGCATCCCAATTTTGAGGAAACTCCCAAAATCCAGGCTCACTGTTCGTTCACCTGACATTTGATCCTCTTTTCTCTCACCTGTTGATCAAATTCCCCAGTCGACAATGACCGGAGATGCCTCTTCGCGGTGGTTGTGCCCCCCCAAAACGCAAGTCTGGGGCCAAATCTTCCCTATTCCTCCGTGCTGCCCGGATTCATCAGGGCAGTGCGGTCACGGTCAGTGCCGATCAGTCCCCATGGACCGGCCCTTTCCCTCTTGTCTCTGTCCCTTCTCTCTTTAACTCTGTCATGGCCCTGACTTCGTGAAGGTGGGGGTACACCATCCTGGATGTGGGCATCTCTGGGTTGCTCCTGGGAGATCGATAAGCCGTCTGCGTGCTGCGGGCTTGTTCGAGAGAACTCTGTGGTGCTATACAACAACAACAACAACAACAACTTCCCCAGTCTGTTTAGTCCCATTCTTCCCTTCACGGCTTTACAGTCAATCACCACTATCTCTGGTCATTCCCCATTCATACTCATATTATCTTTTCTACCCCCAAATGACCCCCACTTCCAAGTACTCCCTTTTTTCCAGGTTATTGTGATTTTCCTCCCTCACCCTCACCTCTTCTCGTTTGTTAGTTGTTGATCCTTTTGTGTTTCATCCCCACTTTCCCCTTCCTCTTCATGCTTTTTTTATTCGTATGCAGCCGGTGGCTGCTTGGCTGCATCATTTTCTGGAAGTGTGGCTTTGTCACTGATGCGATGCTCGTTAGTAAGGGCATTTTATGAGATATTTCACAAATCTGTTAACTAAATTGTTACCAAAAAATTTCTTCACCAATATGTTTGTAAAGGTGTGTAATAACATGTGTTAAAATGTTGAAGTTCAACTCCCGTGGGAAACCCAGAAAAAAAGCTGTTGAATTCGGGTACCGAAAAATTATTTTCGAGAATTTTTATTTTTTTTAAATCGGCCCTTAAGTAACTTATGAGGGGTCAAATAAGGGTTTTTCATGATTCTGAGTTGATTGTTAACATTTATATTTTCACTTTTACATTTACACACAAAGTAGCTTTTATTTCACATACATATATAATACTCAAGAGTTATTTCTCATTCACAATGTCAGAAGTTTCAACAGTCATTGTCTATGTCTTCTTCAGACTCAACAACATCATGACTGCAGTTTCTGCATGTAATGCCATTACAGACTCCACAGGCCGAGATGCACGTGACCCCATTCTTCTTGCAGCTGCATCGCCGGTTGCTGCAATCTCCATGACAATTACAGCTCGTGAACTGCAATAGCTCCTCAGGAGCCGTGGGGTCCAGTGTTGGAACTGGCTCATACCCATGCACACCTATTGTCCATCCATAGTCACTGGGGTTCAGAGACATGCTCTGTAGAAGGATCCAGTCCCGGGTCTGCAGGTAGGCACAGAGTGAATGTTGTGCAGCTGCACCCTCTGTTGGAGGTAGAGTCTCTGGTTTGATCACTCCTGCCGCTGCCTTCCTTGAGAACATGTTGTACCGAATTTCACCCAATGTAGTATCTCGTCCATGGTAAATGTACTTGAAAATCGCAGTACCAGTCATCACTGATTGATCCTCAAGCGCAGCATCAACCGCAACCTCATCATTGATCTGTTCATCGGTTTCCTCCACAATGGTGTCAAGAGTGCCAGAAGTATCTGGAACATCATCTCCACTCCTACTATTAAGGAAGCAGTATTTGTAGTTTTGTGTCTCCGTGTAAGACTCAGTGTATCCCAGCCGGTGGAACTTGTTGAGCATCCATTTTGACCCAAATCTATGATCAAGTTGTATGGCAAGCCCCATTTGGTGTGGCAATACTCCAGACCGAGGTCGACAGGCCTTAATAAAATTCTGCCCCCAAACGGCAACTCTTTCGTCTGTCTTGACAATCGGTCTCAAGAACATCTGAAGGCTTGCAGGAACAAGTGTCAGCTGACTATCGATGTCAGTCATACTGTGTGTGGTGGGGTATGACGTTGGACCTAAATCAATCAAGGCAATATCATTGGATATGAACTTGAGTGCCGTCTTTATGATCTGAGTCTTCTCATCTCCATGGTCAAGATTAGCATGATGCGCTCGCAGAATATTGTCGGTGCCATCTTTGAGACAGAGTACATCTGCCCTTCTTTCCTGTGTTGTGAAATACAAGGTGTCTTCGTATTTCTCTAGAAGTTTTATCTTTAGCCAATGCTTTGAATAAGAAAGGCTCTTCTCTGGTGACTGATCAAACTCCTGCAGCTTTTCATGGACTTGGTCCATGTTCATTACCCCATGCTCTAATTCTGAGTCTAACCATTCGCAGAATTCAATAAAAACTGCCTCTCGCTCCTCATCAATACTCCTCTGTCCTCTCTTCCTTTTTCCTTCCTCATCAGTCTTGGACAAACTGTCACCTCTCGCAAACATAAGTTTGCATCGCAAATGGTACAGTGTTTCTTCTGCTACCAAGTCGTTGATCCCTTCCAGGCGTCCAGTGACTTCAGTGCCCCAGTCATCCCCGCGACTCTGTGCTGTCTTCAGCAAGCTTGCCTTCAGTGTATCTGCAGTCAAATTATCTGGCACTCTGTATTTCTTTCTAGCTTGTGCTGGATTATTTTTGTAGAGCTGGGCTGGTTGGTTGCAAAGAATGCATACATTGTAGCGGTTACCGCTGGATGCACACAATCGCCTTGCACCGGCCAGAACACGGCCAGACGCGCCTCTCCCGGGCATGCCCGGACTCACTGTTCCCGGGCACGCCCGAACCTCCCGGGCACGCCCGGTCTCGTCTTTCCCGGGCATGCCCGCTCTCGCCTTTCCAGGGCTCGCCCAGAGCGTCCGGGCATGCCCGCTATCGCCTTTCCAGGGCTCGCCCAGAGCGTCCGGGCATGCCCGCTATCGCCTTTCCAGGGCTCGTCCAGAGCGCCCGGGCACGCCCAGCCTCGACTTGCCAGGCCGCAGCCAAACACGCCCGGGCAGGTCCAGACTCGCCTTTCCAAGGCTCGCCCTTGACACCCGGGCATGCCCGGTATAGCTTTTGCCGGGCAAACTTCCCGACATAAATGTGTATATATATTGCTGCCCGATAAACGGGCTTAGGAGAATACCTGAGCTGTTTTGTTTCAATAAAGCAACTCGGACGAATTCCGTCTTTGGTCGCGTCAATTCTTTCGACTCGCGTTGGAGCGCAGTTCCTTCAACATCCTTATACAGGAGGTCAACTGACTGTGATCTTCTAGAACTGCAGCCAGTTGATGAACTGAACTCACAAGTAGTGCGTCTTCTCTTCAACTTTGATGACTCTTTCTCTGCCTTTGATGCTTGAGCTGACTTCTTGGTGGTTGCAACAAAGTTGTTGTACAGATCATTTTTACACTTCTGGTGGTACCTCAGTTTTCCTTCCTTTTGAGCCTCCTTCATACGTTGCACAACAGTAACATTTTCGACAGTTTCTGCTTGTTTCAATAAAGTTGAGTATCCCTTTGGAGTTGCCTGTATGAGCCTTTCAGCTGGTGTATCCGAGCGTGCACAGATGAAGCAATTGAGCACAGGTGGAGTAACGTCTTCATCCATATTGCTAGACTCCATGTCCTGCAAAGTAGAAAATGAGATATATTTAGAAATTATTTTTCCACAAAGGAGTGTCTGTGGTGAAATATAAATGTTAACAATCAACTCAGAATCATGAAAAACCCTTATTTGACCCCTCATAAGTTACTTAAGGGCCGATTAAAAAAAATAAAAATTCTCGAAAATAATTTTTCGGTACCCGAATTCAACAGCTTTTTTTCTGGGTTTCCCACGGGAGTTGAACTTCAACATTTTAACACATGTTATTACACACCTTTACAAACATATTGGTGAAGAAATTTTTTGGTAACAATTTAGTTAACAGATTTTCATATGTTTCCCTTACTACGTTCCCAGCTGGTTGGTACTAATTTTGCCCACATCGGAAGGATGGTTCAGGTTGAGTCGACCGGCCTGGTGTTAATTGAACAGCATGACAGGGGCTTGAACTCAAGACCCAAGGATCTTAAGCCAGGCACCTTATCCATTAAAGCAACACCAGGCTCTCTTGTTGCTGTGTTTCCTGCAACTTGTTCACCCCCATGTGTCGTTGTCCCCTTCATCTCACTCTCACTTGTATTCTCCTGCGGTGTTCCAAGTTTCCATTTTGTTCAAGCCCTTCCACAAACGTCGGTCATCCACGCAGGAAAAATGGTGAACTTTCTTGCAAATAGAAGGAGGATTGCAATATCAGGATCACTACCCTCACCAAATACGCAGTCTCCGCAGGGCGTGATCCCGGTACTCCAAGGACTATGTTGCAATGGTTGGGTTTGTTTGAATGAGTTTTTAAATGGAAAAGAGCAGTCTGTGTGTTAGTTTAATTTGAAAATGTCACCACAATAATGGGAGGTTAAGTTGGTGTGAATAAGATTTCAGACTTGGAGTTTCAACCAGTTTAGCTCGATACTTTAAAATCCACCGCAAATACATCGATTTGCTTTCGTTTTACCTTCTGAGACAACACGGAGGGGCGTAAACCCGGAGTGAAGTAATCTGAAAGTTTCGGGCTATAGACCAGGAACAGAGAGAGGGAAGAAGAGAGCATGAACTAACTAACCTTTCTAAGAGAGTGGTGCAAAACATTTGTTGATGGTCCTTAGATAAGGAGAGCTGCAGGGCCTTCGCCCCTGGTCCCCAGTGTAGGCCATGACCCTGGGCTGACCCCAGTTTAAACTCGCCTACATGTAAAGGAAACCCTTCAATGCTGATTTGTAAGCGTTAAGGCCGACAAGTTAGGCCTGGAGTCGAGGCTAGGCCTAACAACAACCCGGAGCCTGCGTTGCTTTGGCTCGACGGGAAGCAGCGCTGGAAGGCCGCGGTTGCGTTCCCCAATGATTGCTAGGCCTCGCACGACGGGAGGTAGGCCACAGATGAAGACCATTTATTGAGTGGGTAGGAACGTTGTTGGATTGGTGGCTGGTGAACAACCACCTCCTTCTCACGTCCATGGAGTTACCGCATTCCAGGCGAGATGGAAGCACCACGAAGCTCCTCCATTCCATCATCCCTTACCTGAGAAAGGTCTTTATGTTTTAGTAATTCCAATGGACTGTAATTGGATGTCACTGGAAAAGGAGGAGGAGAGTTTGCAAAATTCCAGTATATTTGTGAACGTAAGAAATAGATGGCCATTTGTAACGACGCAAAACCTCAAAATAGTGACCGGCATGTCCTCAGCCGCAGGTGACCCGCCAGGTGACGGGCTAACTGGATCACAGGGTCACGTGACGCTAACTCGGCGTCTCTCACCTTTGGCTCGCTGGTGCCAAAGAAACAACAACGTTAACTCAATCCCGCGGGGCCGCGCAAACACTGCTCGGCAGGGAGTCGACATGAGGAGATGAGGCCTTTTGTCACACCTTGGTGAAGAGTTGTCCCTCTCAAACAGATTAACGTGCTGAAGCAGACTCCGACCGGGAATTCTGGAACACTGGGACATCTCGCGAACCTCCACCACCCTGCTCAAGCACACCAGCAACTGCGTGTAGTCCCCGCACTCAAGTCGACACGTCATCATTTTTGTACCATGAACCAAGAGGTCTTGGGTGTCTTTCCAAGTCAAACGACCTCCTGACTCCACCAGCGAGCGCTTCATCCTTTGAAACGTGGAAACGAGTTCAAACAGCAGAAACAATGGCACGTGTTTACCTTAGCCTCGAAAGGGTTTGGAGTGAAGAGTTCGTTGGGGGAAGGTGGTAAGGGGGGAGGGGGGGATAGGAGGGAAGATTGAGGAGGGTGGTGGTGGGAGTGCGAATGGGCCAAAGACCTTTGCGCGCAGACATTTAACAGCGATGCTTTCTCATGATGTTTCGCAATGACGTCACGGATACTCACGGTGTGCAGCATGTCGTCTGAATTCGGAGTGAAGGTGCGAAGGAGTCACGTGATCAGTGAGCCCAGGCCTGGAGCAATGAAAAAAACGGGATCTCGGACTCGAAATGACTCCCTCGGCCGTCGCCCAGCACACATGTTGGCATGTTTGTGCTAAATGATCGAGTGTCGGTGGCAAGACCTCGGGGTCTGCCTAGCTTGGTCGTCACGACAGGTAGTTGTAAAGCCTTAGCGGTTACACATCAATGTGAAGCTGGTCTGTCCGTGCTTTATGAGAGGAACTCGGCTCGTTTAATTTAATATGGCTGTCTGAATGAACAATGCACTCCATAAAGGTCAAGATTAAATACAAAATAAAACTCAATGTAAACACACCCAAGTAGCTAAATAGGGGACGCTGGTTGTGCTGCTGACTATGACATCTATCTATAATTCCAGTAATCTCTGTGTGTATGTATGTATGTATGTCTGTTTGTCTGTGACCGCTGTTTCTCGACAACTACCGGTCCGATATACTTGAAACTTGCCAGGTATATTGCTGGGGACCCGAGGATGTGCCTTTTCAAGGTTTCATATTAATCGGAGAAGTAGTTACCGAGCTATGTCCAAAAAACGATTCAACCAATCAGAGAGCAGCGAGCTATCACGTGTGCCGAACGTGGCGAACAGACTCTGCCTCGGACGGCACATTTGAGAGCGTATTCATTTATTTCACGTTGGCAAACTATGTTGGCGTTCAACTATGTTTTAAAACTAATTAAAACTAATTTGCGATTCATCGTAACTGCGATATGCGACCTTCCGGACAGTGAAGACTGCACTTCCGGCAGCCAATCACAGAACGCGTTGTTGCGTAGGCGTGGCCGATGTGAGAGCGAGCCGAGCCGAGCGCGTGCGCCATTACGGTTCGTAATTCGATTTCTTCCGGAGAAAATAATAATTTCTCGATTTCTTATGCGCATTATTTCTCCCAATTCAGTCAGAGCGAAGGGCGGAAGCGAAGAGCGTTGTTTTTTTTGTTTACGGGCGTACGGGCGGGGTAGAGCGTACGGGTAGCGTTTTTTTTTTTTTTTGGCAAGGAACGGGCACCCACGTACGGGCATGCCCTAGTCTATCTATAATTCCAGTAATCTCTGTGTGTATGTATGTATGTATGTATGTCTGTATGTCTGTGACCGCTGTTTCTCGACAACCACGGGTCCGATATACTTGAAACTTGCCAGGTATATTGCTGGGGACCCGAGGATGTGCCTTTTCAAGGTTTCATATTAATCGGACAAGTAGTTACCGAGCTATGTCCAAAAAACGATTCAACCAATCAGAGAGCAGCGAGCTATCACGTGTGCCGAACGTGCCGAACAGACTCTGCCTCGGACGGCACATTTGAGAGCGTATTCATTTATTTCACGTTGGCAAACTATGTTGGCGTTAAACTATGTTTTAAAACTAATTAAAACTAATTTGCGATTCTTTCGCTGTCCTGCGCGTTTGTGCACGCTATGGCGATTTCTTTACCAAACTCCGCAAGCCGTTCGCTTTGGACCAAACCATTTCATGTAAATAGAGGGGGGGGGGATTGTCACCGTACTCGCAAGCCGTTCGCTTTGGACCAAACCATTTCATGTAAATAGAGGGGGGGGATTGTCACCGTACTCGCAAGCCGTTCGCTTTGGACCAAACCATTTCATGTAAATAGAGGGGGGGGGGGGATATAATTTTAGATATATATATAGTACGGGCATGCCCTAGTATATACAAATATATACATTTATAAATAACAAAAATCTATATTAATATATATACGCATATATATATAAATAAATAAGATATACATATATAAA
This sequence comes from Myxine glutinosa, assembly GCF_964187855.1. Lineage (NCBI taxonomy): Eukaryota > Metazoa > Chordata > Myxini > Myxiniformes > Myxinidae > Myxine > Myxine glutinosa. The sequence continues at coordinate 23,153,652 of NC_136273.1, forward strand.
AAAATATATATATATTGTAACGAATTTGAGAAGTGTAACGGTTTTGAAAAGTGTAACAATTTTGGAGGAAGTGTAACGAATGTGAAAAGTATGGTTTTGTTGTGTGTAACACCCTCGTAATGTAAATAATGGTCGCAGCCGTCCTCCTAGTTAATTCCATGAAACTTACACACAGGCCACGATATATCTTTTTAAATAGTTTATTTCCTTATTCCATGTAGGCTAAATATGTGTTTCCCACTAGATTGACTCTGCATTGTATCAAACGAAATAAGCGTAGGCCCCTTTCAATTTCCCCAATCATCTCCGCTCTCCAAAGTTCCTTTCAAAAGCGGTGCGAGTGGTGTTCAATCCCGCAAGCCGCCATTGCCCATGTGCTCATCTTGGAGAAGAGGGGGGTAGGAGCCGCCAACTCACAGGCGTGGCACGTCGTCATGATCAAAGGAGGAATCGGACAGCCCTAACAGCCAACCAGCACCGCGGTTAGCGACCCGGTAGGCGTGCCCTCGCAGCCGGCGGCTTGATTCCGCCCCGAGTAATAAAAGCGACTGGAAGGGACTGCTTCGGGAGAGGAGAGAAGAGATGACATGAGAGAGGACATGAGAGATGAGCTGTGAGCTGAGCTGTGAGCTGTGAGCTGTGAGATGAGAGACGCTCCAAACCAAAAAGGAGAGATACTTGGAGAGGAAACAAGCGTTGGAGAGACGCGCTGAGAGGAGGGAGACGGCTCCACCAGAAGGAGAGGAGCAGGTGTGACCGAGCCAGCGCGTGACGTCCACAACACCAGCAGCGTCGACGCGACTGAGGGTTTTCCCGCCAAAAACGCGAAGAATTGGGAGCTGCTACCTCCAGCCCTGCCGGTTGCAGGGACCTGACCATGCCTCCCTCTCCAGCAACCCACCTCCGCCATCCCTGCCTGCAATATCCCCCGTGTAAGTGTGAACGTCGTCTGTCCTAATCGTTGTCCTGGGGTTAAGTAAATTGAATAGTATAAGTTAACGATTCACTGTGTGACTGCTTCTTCCATCCATTGCTTGTAAATAATTTTGGTCGCTCCTTCTTTTTGCTTGTGTGTGTATAATAAATCTGTTCTTCCTCCGTACTCTGTCTTCTTCTCTTTTCCTTCTCTTTCGGTCGCTTTAGAGGTTTCCCGATTGAATATCTGTGGTGCGATCTGGTCAACGTTGGGGGAGTCGGGCCAATCGGGGATCCTGTAACGGTTGCGGTTGGACCATCCGCTCGGCCCATCATAACATCTAAACCGCGATCCGTAACAATTGGTTGTCAGGAGTTGGGATTCGAACCTGGGACTAAATTTATTTAGCCCAAATTTTGGACACCAATTGTGTTATTACCGTAACAATTGGTGTCTGGGAGTGGGATTCGAGGCCCGAACCAAATTTTTAAAACGTGTAGAAAAAAAAAAATTTTTGGTCAAAATTACGAGCTGCCGAAATTTTGTTTTATAAAACCCGAATTTTGAGGTCGCGCCATGGACAATCAAGGCGATCGGATGTCGGTGGGGGAGATAGACGGGTTATGGGTAACCCAGGACTTAGGGGAAGAAAGGGAGGAGGAGAGCAATGAGGAGGCGGTTGAGGGGGTATCAGACGCACAAAATGGCGTCCTCGCGCACGAGGTTGCGGGCGCGCAAAATGGCGCCTCGCACATGGCTACGGCGGCCGCACCCGCTGCACAAGTGGGAGGGATGGCCCAAATGCAGGCCCTCATGGAGCAATTTATGGTACAAATGCAGGCGTCCCTCAACCTGCAGAAGGACGATATGAAGGCTAATAGTGAGCAAATGAGGGCTGATAGTGAGCGATTGGGTGAGCGATTGGAGGGCCAAATGGGGGTAATGAGGGACGAAGCGAGGGCTCAGAGTGAGCAATTGGGGGTAATGAGGGACGAAGCGAGGGGTACCGGTGAGGGATTAGACAAGAAATTTGGGAAGTTAGACAATAATTTTGAGGAGTTAGACAAGAAATTTGGGAAGTTAGACAATAATTTTGAGGGGTTAGACAACGGGATAAAAGAGGTGAAAAATGGGTTAATGGGGTTAGAAAATAGGATGGAGGACAAATTGCGGGAAATAGGGGAACAATCTGCCAGGGAAATCAAACGAATGGGGAACCAGATAGAGGAGGTGCAAATCGGGTTAGAAAGTAAACTGGATGCTCAGAGGGATGAATTGGGACAGATGAGGGTGGCATCTACAAAGGAGATGGAGGAGATGGAGGAGATACGACGAGGTGTAAGTGAGGAGGTTTCAGGGCTACGCGAGGAGGTAAAGCGAGGTGAGAAGCGTATGGAGAAAGAGGTGAGGAATAATACGGCTAGGTTACAGGGGGGCATAGAGGGTCTGACGAAGGGAGTAGAACAGCTGACAGTCGGACAAAGGGAACTAGCGGACCAAGTGGAAAAGAACACTGCAATCATCGGGGGTTTAAAAGCGACACAAAAGGACATTAAAAACGAATTAATAGCAACACAAAAGGAATGTCAGATGGTACATGAGGGGTTGACGAAGAAGATGGAGGAGGTGACAGAAGTAATGGAGACGAAGGACCGAGAGGTGAGGACGCACATCAAAACGGTTAAGGTGGCGTTAGAGGAAGAGATAGAGGGGGCGCACCGGGAGATGAAGGAGGTAAAGGAAAAATTAGAGGAGGTGGAAGAGGGGGTGAGTGAAATTAAGAAGGGACGGACAGAAACTAAGAGGGAGATAAAGGAGGAAGTAATGGAATTGGTACAAGGTCTGTGCTCGAATCGTGATGTGCTGCTCACTAACCAAATAAAGAGTTTGCAGGTGGCAAAAGAGGTGCGGAGACGAGGTGCCAAGGTGAGTGGCGATATAATCGGAAATGTACATGATGTGAGGAAAGCTTCAGTCGGCTTGGGGATTGGTTTGGATCCGGGTGTTCGTGAGAGGCCGTTGGTGAAGTGTGCGACAGGTCTGGTGTGCGAAAAAAGAGGTGTGCGAGAATGTCCGACCATGGGGTGTGTGAGGAAAAAGTGCGCGCCGGCCAGTGAGTGTGCTGTCGAGAGTGAGTCAGTCGTAGCGCGTGTGCGAGGGAGCACATGGAAGCGCGGTGTGGTAAGTGTTACGGAGGAAGTAACGAAAGAGTGTGCGCAAGAGGATGCGCGAGAAAGGTGTGTAACGGACGGGTGCATGGGGAAAGCGCATGCTGTCAAGAGTAAGGGAGAATGCACGCCTGTGGTGAGTGTTACAGAGGATGTAACGGGAGAGTGTGTGCAAGAGTGTGCGCGAGAAAGGTGTGTAACGGACAGGTGCATGGGGAAAGAGTGCGCTGTCGAGAGTAAGGGTGAGTGCGCGACCGAGAGTGGAGGTGAAAGTAGTGAGAGTGACACGGAGCGTGAGTTGGTTGTGACAGGTGAGCGAGGATGTACACCTGGAATGGAAGGATGCACACCTGGAATGGTAGAGCGTGTGTGGGAATGCACACTTGAGTTGGTCGTGAGGCACGTGGTTGGGTGTGCGAGTGAAAGCACACCTGTGATTGTCACAGAGGAGGTGACCGAGGAAGGGGCGCGAAGAGGTGTGTTGGTGAGGTGTGCGAGCGACGAATGTGTGCCAAGGTGCTCGGTGGTCAGGTGTGTGACCAAGTCTGTGAGCGGAATGAGTGTACCGAGGTGTGTAAGGGAAGGTACGAGGAGCATGGGAACAGCTGGAGGTAGTAGCAAGAAAGGGGTAGCGTATGCGTGTAAGCATGCAGGTGAGGCATCGACGGTAACCGGGTTAGCGGTTAGAGCGACTTATAGCCGAATTGGGCCCTCGGTGCGTGCCGGGCTTCGCGTGCCGCGAGAACCAGCGGGGATCCGAGCCACGGCGGGTTCGAAAGGACCGCCGTACGCGATCCACGCTGTGCCTCGCTTGGAACGGCCGCGTCCGGGCTCCACTAGGCGGAGCGGGCAGCTCGATAGGAAGGGTCGTCATGGCGACCACTTTTTGTTGAGACGTGCCGGCAGGTCGAGATCGGGACATTGGATGGCTCCACGCCGAGGTGGTGCGTGGGATCTCGGCACAGGTAAGCCCCCGTCCCTGCACCGAGTGCCGGACGCATCCAGCCGCCGGCACCAAAGAACCCGCGTTCATTGCTCGGCTGTACGAAGCCGAGCTGTAGACGTGAATTGGCGCACCGAGAGGATCTAATAAGTAGACGGGTGATGAGGTTAGTGTTTTGGACCCGAAATTAGAAAAAAGCAAAATTTGATGATGGTAGAGTGATTGGCAAATTTTTGATTTATTGAATTTGGACGAACAAAATTTATAGTGAGAGACCCCCGATGTGGTGGGATGGCAAATCCACCATCCCTCACGAAAGTGGGGCAAATGCGCTATAGCTTATGGGGTGTATGGCAGTGAAAACTAGCCCGGGTGGGTTAGGATATTGTGTGTCGGGCCCTAGAAGATGACATTAGGTAACGTTAAGATTAGTTAGTGACAAGGATACCTGTAGTGGGGACGCAGGTAGATTAGTGTGGATGATAATGACGTGGGAGCGCAATAGTTTAAAGGGGCGACTGGGAAGCGCAAGTTTCAGAGGGGAGTAGTTAGATGAGATGATGCCGTGTGTTGAGGATTGAACAGGTGTGATTGAACAGGTGTGATTGCACAGGTGTGCAACTGAACAGGTGTATGGAGCAGTGTTTGAGTGATGGTAATGGTGAGGTGTGTTGTGTTGACCAACTGGTCCAGGAAGAGGAGGAGGGTGCAGGTGGCACCAGGAATGATTGCACAGGTGTGCAACAGCAGGTATGGAGAATGGTAGTGTGGAATAAATGGAGTATTGGAATGGATGGTCGTGGAGTGAGTATGGTGGAAATTGTGGAGTGGAGGGGATGGTGCGAAGGTGTGAATGGGGGAAGAGTGGACCCCCATCACGGATACCCGGGGCGGGTAGTGTAAGTGTTAGGTAGAGGGTACAGGTAAATTGTGGTTGGATATTGGCATCTGTGGTGCGGGTGAAAGAATGGTCTTTGGATGGGTGCATTAGTGTTGTGGAAATGGCTGGGCGTGTAGCCTGTTAGTGTGTGTAGTTGGTTGGGCGCTCCACCACTGTGAGGATGTCGGCCAGGTGAGGCCGCAGGTGGGCTCTGGGAGCCGGTAGTAGTTGTTGTGGATGGGGCCCGAGGATCCGGAGGACGGACCAGGGTAGCCCAGTGCCAGAGAGGGCACCGAGTGGGGAGAGCGCCAGAGGGCCTTCCCCAGTAGATAGGTTAGGATAAGGTGCAGGTAAGCTCGGAGGCAACTGCAGTGGTGGAGGTGTGCAGGTGGGTAGACCTGCTGGGAGAGCCACACGACCCAGTCCTGAAATTGTGCAAGGGCACAGGGAGTTGAATCGGGGGAGTGAGACCCCAAATTGAGGAAGCACCACCGTTTGGTCAATGGGAATTTGGTTCTTCAAACCGCATAGAGAGTAAGATTGCCAATAGTTTGGCAGGGAAAGACCCCGGGTAGGGTAAAGTGTGTTAATGCCATTTAGAAGATAGTTAGGATTAAGAATCTCCTCGCACCATCTACATCCACTCACCTGAGGTAACGATGGTACTCCACACCATGCCATGGGTTGTTTTGTTATTTTTGTGCAAATGTTTTGGATTGTGAGACGCATCATGACGTGGGTGTGACATTGTGCTTTGTTGTTCCATCTCTCCCTCCTTATGAGGATTGATGATGAATTGGGTGATGGCAAATTTGGTTAGAGGGATTGTGGGAACGAATTTGGAATAGGGAGATATGGGAATGACGTGATAGTAGTGACGAATTTGTAATGTGTAAATCGTTGTACATATGGGGTAAGGGCAAGGGTAGGGTAGGTAACAGGGGGGGTGACGTATGGTAGGGACGAGCTTTCTCACTTCGCTCTCCGTACGCACCTCGTCTTGCATTGCCTTGTTGATGTGTACCCTTGTGACCTTACCCCTCGCTCACCTGTCTTCTTCCCCCCCCCCCCCCCCTGTCTCCCACCCGAGGACTGTGCGCCACTGGGCGCCGAGGGGAGCGTGCGGGAGTCCGCCATTGTGTGCCCGAAACTCCCGCAACCAGCTGTCTGCATCGATGCACAACATATGGACCACATGTCTGTGGCTGAGCATCACTCATGGACCCTACGGGTTGGGGCAGGGCCCCTCTGCTGGAACCGGCCATGATGGCTTGAGATCTTGCTTGCGGACCTCGGTCACATGGCACCTATGCCCCACAGGTGAACCACCCCTAGTCGGCCCTGTGGGCCATAAATAACAACAATGGACACGTTTTGTGCAAGTTTTATTTCCACCAAATAGGCCGCCAGCAAGAAGACGAAGTTGACAACATCTGGAAGAATAACAATAGCCAGCAGAGGGAGCCGAAGAGCAAGACACCACCAGGGGCTTGTTGGTTTATTTTTATTATGAACTGTGGTGACTGTGCACCGATTGGTGCTTGATGGTGTTTTGGTGCGTTTTGGTGCTTTCTGGTGCGTCGATGCAGCACAGGCTGTCTCCCCCCCCCCCCCCCCAAAAGAACAATCACAGGTCCTGGGTTAGTTTTGTAAATACAAGTAGCTTCACTGTAAATAATGCTCCCCCATCGTTCATGTTGTAGTTTGAAGACAATTCCGCAATTCGGTTAGCTGTGGGCGTAAATCTGTTAGGTAGGGTGCAATGGAGCAGCGGGACATATTTATTTGCGTTTTAAAACTGTCACACTCAGGGTCAGGTTAAATGTAGAGGGAACTACACCTACGTGCCACACTAAAGGTAAAAGTAATAGGCCCGGGACATGCCTAAGAGGAGGAGGGTGCAGTGTTATGGATTTGGGAATTGTGTTTTTTTATTGTTGTTGTAAGATATCACCCTCCTTCCTCCATTTGGTGTATAAAGGTCAAAGGTCGTGCCCATAGTTATTCCATATACAATCACGTAGCAAATCATAGATTTCCTCCTTGTTCAGTAGTTATCTCCTTATTATGTGTATTAGATTAAGGCTGTGTCTTCCATTAATTTGCACCAAATTCAAACAAGGTAAATTCCCTTCACATTCCCCTTTCGTCAATTGCCAACTGCATTGGGCGGTTTGCTGCATTCTGCTGCTGCTGTGGGGTTGTGGTTTTTCGCTGCAAGACTCCATTAGCCACGAGGTCATCTCGGAGCAGAAGGTGGGAGGAGTCGGCCCAGCGCCGGGAACAAGGCGTGGCCTTGCCAACTCCTCCTCTAAGGGCGGGATCGGTGAGCCCTCGTGACCAATCAGGGCCGAGGCGAGCTCACCGATGGGCGTGTCCTGGAGGCCGGCGGCTTGATCACCCGAGGCGTTATATAAGCCATGGTTCTGACATGGTTCATTGTTCTGCGGAAGAATGGTTCATGGTTCTGCGGAAAAATGGTTCTGACATGGTTCTGCGGAAGCCTTTGGGGGGAGTCCTGAGAGTTGCGAGACGAGAGATCCGGCAAAGAGACAGCAAGCCATAAGTGAGAGGAAGAGACAGCAAGCCTTGTGAAGAAGGAGATATCAAGCCTTGTGAAGAGAGAGACAGCAAGCCTTGTGAAGAGAGACGTGCAACCTGCGGGAGTACGAGTGAGGGAGACGCTGTTGCCAACCAGCCTTGCCACAACGGGCTCTAACGCGTTGCTGGGAGCATCCCGGCGGTGTGGACCAGAGGGCGGAGAGCTGGCGGCTGCTCGCTCCCGGCCCGGTCGTCCTACCATCCCACCTGAACCTTCCTCTCCTTCCAGCGATTCATCCCTATCATCATCCCCCATGTAAGTCTGATTGTTCGTCCGTCTTCTGTGTTGTCCTGGGGTTTTAAGTAAGACTGCCATAATTAAGTTAATTTGCACTGTGTCCTTCTGGTCCGTCCCTCTTTCTGCATTATTTTATTATCCTTCCTTCTTCCTTGGTTTCTTTCATTGTGTAAACAGTAGTAATAAATAATAGTCGTATTTCCAACCTTTTGCCTTCGTCTTCCTCTTCTTCAAATCCGTCGTCTTTGTCTTTTCCCCATTGAAAACCTGTGGCATGATTTGGCCAGCGTTCAAGGATCGCGTCTAGTATCTGTTAATAGTTCGTGCCGCGGTTGCTAAAACCGCTCGGCAATTAACATCTGTCCGCGGTACGAACGGGGCTGTGCACCGGCCTTTCCGGAGGTCGCTGGGCAGCGTCAGGGACCACGTCGGTCAGTTATAGAAGAGGGGATTAATCCCCCCTCTAAGGGGAACAGAGGCCGACGTTGGGTTCCATAACAATATATATATATACAGACTTGGCATTTAATATGGAATATTTTTTTTGTGGGGGTGAACATACTTTTCAAGATGTCTTAGAACCAAAAGTTCATTGGAATTATGTTGAAATTATTCTAGATTTTGTTAATGTGACCTTTAAAAGAAACAAAAACCACATTTGACATTTCGAAACAAATAAATTGATCCTTGAAAGTGATGTAAACTGATATCAAACTCAATTCATGGACAGTACTGTGTTAAACTTCTGTACGTTTTCCAGAGGGAGCTCTTTATTTTGCACATTAGCCAAAAATTTTTTTAACAAAAACAAATGTTAAATTATGGCTGGGATTACGGACAGTAAAATTACAGTTCAGTACTTCGTGTAACCCCCACGAGCATTCAGGAGAGCATGTACCCGTTGAGGCATGCTGTTCACGAGATTTGCCAAGGTTTGGACAGGAATCGCTTGCCATGCAGTGACAATAGCCTGCTGCAATTCACGCACAGAGGTCGGCTGCTGGTCCAAGTGGTCGATTTGACGCGTTAATTCTGCCCACAAGTTCTCTATCGAATTCATATCCGGGGACATGTCAGGCCACTCCATATGCTCTACACCACGGTCAGCAAGAAAGTGTTGGATCATGCGAGCACAATGAGGCCGTGCATTGTCATCTTGGAAGACAAAGTTTCCTTGAAAGGCTGCACGAGCAAATGGAAGCAATGTTTCTTCCAGAATGGCCCTGTACTTGAACTGGTTCAGGTTTCCATTCAGAACAACCAGGTCAGTTTTTCCCCCTGCATGAAAAGCAGCCCAAACGGTCACCCGGCACCTCCAGCTTGGACTCCTGGCACTATACAATCTTTGTTGTTGGCTTCATGCACTTGGCTGCGCACTCGGACGTGGCCATCTTGACGATAGACCAGAAATCTAGACTCTTCACTGAAGATCATGTGATTCCAGTGTCCTGGCTGCCATTGACGGTGCTCTCTGGCCCACTGCAATCGGCGCTGGCAGTGTTGTCTGGTCAGGCGTGGCTTTCTCAGGGGACGCCTGGCACGATAGCCTGCTTGAACCAGTCGTTGGTTGACTAGCCTTCTGGATACAGGCACATTTGTCAGTTGCTGCCACTCAGCCCTAAGCCGATTAGCTGACTTGGTACGGCCATTGCGGACTAACCGGTGCAGCTGGCGATCATCCCTCCTTGTGGTTCTGCGGGGACGTCCTGGCCTCTGTATTGGAGTAGGGACAACCCTCTTCGCATTTAGTTTCAGGATCTTTGACACCTGACCTTGAGTGATGCCATACTGCCGAGCAATAGCACACTGTTTCATGCCGTAATTTCGTAAAGCCACCACTCCATGACAAACAGCATTGTCGAGTTGACGGACCATCTCCAGAGGAAGCGGCAATAACATTTGGAGACGTGCAGCAGTTGTTTTCCACTAATACAGAATGCAACAACCCTTGTATACCTGATTGTGAAGCCAATCATCAAATATAAATCACCAAAGTGTAAAATAAACTCACCAGATTGATATACTGAGTTAAGAAAGTAAACCCAAGTCAAGAAAAAAAAAAATTCCATATTAAATGCCAAGTCTGTATTTATATGTATATATGAAAAAATATATATATATGTATATATATATATAGGAGAAAAGAGGAATGAAGGAGTGAAGGTGTTGTTCGTTGGTGCAAAACAAAACATGAATGAATGAAAAATGAATATATGCATGATCACAAAACAAAACAAAACATGAAAAACAAAAAAACAAAGCAAAACAAAACAAAACAAAGCAAAGCAAAAACAAAGCAAAAAACGTTTTGAAAAAAAAGTAAGACAAACATGTTCACAAGTAAATGGATGTGACTGCTTCAACACGCAGAGGCATCACGTGATATGGAACAGGGTGACATGGATCGGGGTGAGTTCGCTCACTGTGCTACACGCGTTTGTCTTTGCATTTGTCAAATTCATTGTGAATTAGACATCCTAATATGACGGAGGATATTGTGAGACAGAAAATTCGCGCTGTACGCTTGCCATAAAGCCCAGATCGGTGGGGTGTTGCAGTGATGGTTGTCCTTCTGGAAGTTTCTCCCATCTCCACACAGGATCTGTGGAGCTCAGCCAGAGTGACCATCGGGTTCTTGGTCACCTCTCTTACCAAGGTCCTTCTCCCCCGATTGCTCAGTTTGGCCGGGCGGCCAGCTCTAGGAAGAGTCCTGGTTGTTCCAAACTTCTTCCATATAAGAATTATGGAGGCCACTGTGATCTTGGGAACCTTCAATGCAGCAGAATTTTTTTTGTAGGCTTCCCCAGATCTGTGCCTCGACACAATCCTGTCTCTGAGCTCTGCAGGCAGTTCCTTCGACCTCATGGGTTGGTTTTTGCTCTGATATGCATTGTCAGCTGTGAGACCTTATATAGACAGCTGTGTGCCTTTCCAAATCATGTCCAATCAATTGAATTTACCACAGGTGGACTCCAATCAAGGTGTAGAAACATCTCAAAGATGATCAAGAGAAATGGGAGGCACCTGAGCTAAATTTCAAGTGTCATAGCAAAGGGTATGAATACTTATGTCAATGTGATATTTCAGTTTTTTCTTTTTAATAAATTTGCAAAACTTTCTAAAATCCTGTTTTCTCTTTGTCATTATGGGGTATTGAGTGTAGATTGATGAGGGAAAAAATGAATTTAAACGATTTCAGCATAAGGCTGCAACATAACAAAATGTGAAAAAAGTGAAGGGGTCTGAATACTTTCTGAATGCACTGTATATATTGTTACGGATCGCGGTTAGATGTTATTTCGACCGAGCGGTGGTGTATTACCGTGACCTAACAGTTATTCCCCGACTAGACCCCGATTCCACCCAAACGTTGACCAAATCGCGCTATGCTAAATCAATGATGGAAAGGACACAACGACTGGGATAGATGAAACGACGCAAGGGGTACAGTTCTCAAGACCTCCGGAGGAGGATATAATTATGGAGGCCACTGTGATCTTGGGAAACGACGCAAGGGGTACAGTTCTCAAGACCTCCGGAGGAGGATATAATTACAGTGGGGGAGAAAAGGGGTAGATTACAAGGTAGTGAGGTAAAGGCACAGAAGAGATAGGCACTTAGTTACAGTCTTATCTTATCCCAGACAGACCACAGACAAACGGAACAAGGCTGACTTACACAGGGATTGATGGCAGGAAGGGACAGGCAGTCGATAGCACAAGGTGCACCTTGGCTCAGGGACAGGATCAAGCACGGTCCAAGAGATGCAGGGAGGCCTCACAGCGCTCGGAGGTGGCGTCTTTCTTTCTCCAAGCTCAGCGCGCATCTGACGTCACCACTCCCTCGGCTGCGCATGCTCAACGGGGAGTGACACGCCCTCGGCTGGTTGGCTCCGCCCCAGATGGGACCGGTCCGCCGCTTCCATTGGGTGCGGGGGTTACCGGGCTCCGCCCTTGACGAGGAGCTGACAGGGAGCCCCTATTTGGTAACCCCGTCGAGCACATGTTTGATGGCGGCTCGTGGGGAAGGCCTCGTGCCCTCCCAACACCCCCTACCAACCAAGCCGGAGTGAGGACGCGCACTCCCTGTGCACACCGCCGCCGTTGCTGTTGTTGTTGTTTCTGAACCGTGAGGAAGAGCTGCGGGGAGGTATTGGGAGGTCCTAAACTTCCTAACGGTGCCATACAATCACATTCTGGTGCAACGAAGGGTCAGAATTAATGGAAACGAATCCTTAACTGACATAGACTAAGAATAACTAGCAAGATGTCCTATAGTTGTCTACGTGAGATGCGGTGGACCTGGATGCGACATTTAATGGGGGGAAATAGGGGGAGGTCGGGTCTACAGAGTGTTGTTTACAGAAAATGGGACTAGGGAATGGGGGATTGGGGATAGTTGGGAAGTATTGAGGAAATAGGGGAATATTTACAAGCGGATATGGATGGATGCAAATCCCATATCCGCAACATTGCACCCTTCTCTACCTCGGGGCGTCCCGACCCGATAAATTTTTACCTATTTTAGTGTGGCACTCAGATGTAGTTCCCTCTACTATTAACTCAACCCTGAGTGCGACAGTTTTACAGATGTTCACAAATGAGTAAATATGTCCCCCTGCGACGTTGCACCCTTCTCCTAACAGAAACACACCCACAGGATAACCGAATCGCGGAAAGCATCCTCAAACTAAACATACAGCCGGTAGGGAGCATCATTTATACAAGACTACACTGATATTTACACTACGATCCAGGACCTGTTCTTTGGAGGAACACATGCAGATGTTATGCATAGAGAGAGAGAGCACGCATGCCAGCATCGATACACCAACCCACGAGTGCCCTGTGGCCCTACGGCCTTTAATAATGTGCAGAGCACCCCATCCAAGCACCAAAAGCACCACCCCATTATGTACAGTCAGCACCATCCGGTGCACCAATAAAGTGTTCAATAAAAAAAAAGGCACAATCAAGTGTCCATGGTCACCAGTGGTGTCGCAGCCGGCCGATGTTCTGCCGCTGGTCTTGCCTTCTTGGAGTGCACTTGGCCTTCTGGCTTCTTTAGAAATAAAGAAAGGCGCCAACCGCGTCCATTTCTAAATTGTGGCCGTCAGGGGGGGCCAACTAAAAGTGGTTCACCTGTATGGCATAGGTGCCACGTTGACCCAGAGGTCCATCCACGGGTGGTGCTTGACCGCAAAAAAACTGCGGTCCATTGTGGGCGGCCACCAAAATTGCGGTCCATATGGTGTATCGATCCAGGCAGCAAGCAGCGGAAGTACAGGCCCACAACTGTGGAGCCAGCACCTCTCTCTCCTCTCTCTCTGCCCCAAAGCCAGATCCTCGGAGGTGGGAGACAAAAGAAGACAAGTGAGTAAGGTGGTAAGGGCGCAAAAGTGCACGCAATACTAGGTAATGCACACTGGGGGCACATGGGAACCAGGTGAGACAGGTACGTTCCTACCGTACGCCCCCCCCCCCCCCCACCAGGTAACCTACATTGCCCCTCCCTTACCCCTTACTGTATCCACAAAACACAACACTACCCATAAACATCTACTTTACACATCAACAAACGTCCCTACTGTCTTCCCCATTCCTCCCATAAACCAAATTCGTCTTCTCTCCCTCCTAACCAATCAAATTTGCCATTTCCAACTCTCATCAAAATTTGCCATCTCCAACTCAACATCAAAATTTGCCATCACCAATTCATCATCAGTCCCTCCTAAGGAGGGAGAGATGGAATCACCCCAATGTCTCATCCACGTCGTGATGCGTCTCACAAATCCACACAGCAATTCTCCTTTCCTGCAACACAGAACAAAGGAACATAGGTGTGGAGTCATCATCACCACCTCACGTAAGTGGCTGCGTATGGTGCGACAGGTTCATCAATCCTAACTATTTCCTAAATGACTTTAACAACTTTACATTACCCGGGGTCTTTCCCTGCCAATCCATTGGCTAACTTACACTATGGGTTCTAAAAACCAATTCCCATTGACCAAACTGTGGTGCTTCTCAAGTTGGGGTCTCACTCCCCCGATTCATCACTCGGTGCCCCCGCACAGTTTCGGTGGCTGGGTCGTGTGACGCTCCCAGCTGGTCCGCCCACCTGCACACCTCCACCACTGTTGTTGCCTACCGAGCTCACCTGCTCCTCACCCTAACCTAACGAACTGGGGAAGGCCCTCTCGCACTCTCACCCCCTCAGTGCCCTCTCTGGCACGGGCTGCCTGATCCACACCCGGGATCCTCAGGCACCCACTGACACTAACGGCTCCCAGAGCCCACCTGCGGCCTCACCTGGCCGACATCTAACAGTGGCGGAGTGCCCAACCATTCACACTCATACTAACAGGCCACACGACCAGCCAATTTCACCACACCAATGCACCCATCCACAATACCATTCTGCAACCGCACCACAAATGCCAATATCCAACCACAATTTACCTATACCCTCTACCTAACACTTACACTACCCGCCCCGGGTACTCGTGAAAGGGGTCCACTCTTCCCCCATCCACACCTTCCCACCATGCACACCACTCCGTACCACTTACTCCAACTCTCTCCACACCACTCATTCCAATACTCCATGTATTCCACACACCTGCACTTGCACACCTGTGCTCTCATACTTGGTGCCGCCTGCACCCTTCTCTCCCCCAAGCGCATTCGCGCTGATCCACAACACTCACTACTCATACACTGCTCCACACACCTGTCCAGTTCTCACACCTGTGCAATCACACCTGTTTAATCGCACCTGTTCAATCTCAAACACACGGCATCATCTCATCTCACTACTCCCCTCTGAAACTTGCGCTTCCCAGTCGTCCCTTTAAACTATTGCGCTCCCCCGTCATTATCATCCACACTAAACTACCTGCGTCCCCACTACAGGTATCATTGTCACTAACTAATCTTAACGTCACCTAATGTCATCTTCTAGGGCCCTACACACAATATCCTAACCCACCCGGGCTAGTTTTCACTGCCATACACCCCATAATCTATAGCGCATTTGCCCCCATTCATGGGAAGGGTGGCAGGGATGCCACCCTTACCCACCGTCATACGGCGCGAGTGGGACCTTGTGGGACCACCTCGTATGCGAGTCGTTGCCCGCCTGCCGGACCCCGTGCGTCGCCCCTTGCGGGGTCAGCGCGGGGCCGAACCGGCCGGGCCCCCACAGTACATTACCCCAAGGGGCTCTCGTGCCTCCCCTGTCGCTCTAAAAACTACCCCTGTTGGTGTCGATGCATGGGTCACACTTCCGCAACCCGCTACCCATTCCATACCACCACAACCTTGCTCACTCACACCTCGCACCTCTCCCATCACCGGACCCTCTCGCTCGCACCCTCGCTCCATACCCTCCGGACCAGCCATACACCTCACTCTTGGCCTCTCACGAACATCCGGGTCCATCTCGACCCCCAAGCTTATTAAATCACCTGGCGCATCATACGCACGACCATATTGGTCACCACTTACACCGGGTCCTCTTTCTCTTCGCTTCTCCTCCATCACCTGCGAATCCCTCATCCGGTTAATGAGCACATCATCACGATCCGAACACAGACTTTGGACCAATTCTTTTACTTCCTCCTTTATCTCTTTCTTATCCTCTCTCCGTCTCTTCTTAATTTCACTCACCCCTTCTTCCACTTCTTCTAATTTCTGCTTCACCTCCTTCATCTCCTCGTGCGCCCCCTTAAGTTCTTCCTCTAACTCCACCTTATTTTTTTCTATGTGCTCCCGCACCTCCCGCTCTTTAACCTCCATCACCTCTACCACCTTGTTCATTTTCCTCGTCAGGTCCTCATGTACCGTCTGACACTCTTTTTTAATTACCCCTACGTCCTTTTTCATCTCCTTCTGTGTCGATTTTAAACCCTCTATTACCGCTGTGTTCTTCTTTACCTGGTCCCCCAACTCCTTTTGTCCCACTGTCAGTTGTTCTACTCCCAGCGTCAACTCCTCTATACCACCTTGCAATTTTACAGTCCCCTTTCTCACCTCCTTCTCCATGCGCTCCTTACAGTGCCTCACCTCCTCGCGCACTCCTCCGACCTCCTCACTCACACCTCTTCTGATCTCCTCTCCCATCACTTGCATCTCCTGCCCAGATGCCACCCTCATCTGCTCCATTTCCTCCCTGTGAGCATCCAATTTAGTTTCTACCCCCATTCTGACCCCCTCTATCTGCTGTCCCATTTGTTTAACTTCCCTTTCCGCTTGGTCCCTCATGTCCCTTAATTTGCCTTCCATACTGTTTTCTAACCCCTCTAACCCCTTTTTCATCCCTTCCATTTGATTCTCTTGAGCGGCCATTCTGTTTTCTACCCCCGTTAACCCCTCCTGTATTTCCCCTAATCTATTGTCTAATCCCTCTATTCTACTCCCTAACCCTCCGATCTGGGCCCCCATGTCATTCCTTAAACCCCCGATCTGGTTTCCCATGTCATCCCTCAATTTCTCGCTATTGGACCCCATCCTTTGTTCTAACCGTTCCCCCATTTCTCCCATTTTGCCCCCCATTCTGCCCCCCAATCGCTCACTATCAGCCCTCATTTGCTCACTATCAGCCCTCATTTGCTCACTCTGAGCATCCATCCGATTCCCCAATTGCTGACTATTAGCCCTCATCTCGTCCTTCTGCAGGTTGAGGGACGCCTGCATTTGTACCATAAATTGCTCCATGAGGGCCTGCATTTGGGCCATCCCTCCCACTTGTGCAGTGGGTGCGGCCGCCGTAGCCATGTGCGAGGCGCCATTTTGCGCGCCCGCAACCTCGTGCGCGAGAGCGCCATCTTGCGAACCTGCCGCCCTCACTGCTTCGCTCTCCTCATGTCCCTCAATTTGGTCCTGGATCGACCCTGCCTCACTCTCCTCTACCGGAACCCAGCCGTCTTGATCTGCCATAGCGCGACTTTCAAAATTCGGGTTTTTTTTTAAAACAAAATCAAATTTCGGTGTCTTTATAATTTTGACCAAATTTTTCCCTAGATGTTTTTTTAAAAAAATTGGTCCGGGCCTCGAATCTCACTCCTCGACACCAATTGTTACGGATCGCGGTTAGATGTTATTTCGACCGAGCGGTGGTGTATTACCGCGACCTAACAGTTATTCCCCGACTAGACCCCGATTCCACCCAAACGTTGACCAAATCGCGCTATGCTAAATCAATGATGGAAAGGACACAACGACTGGGATAGATGAAACGACGCAAGGGGTACAGTTCTCAAGACCTCCGGAGGAGGATATAATTACAGTGGGGGAGAAAAGGGGTAGATTACAAGGTAGTGAGGTAAAGGCACAGAAGAGATAGGCACTTAGTTACAGTCTTATCTTATCCCAGACAGACCACAGACAAACGGAACAAGGCTGACTTACACAGGGATTGATGGCAGGAAGGGACAGGCAGTCGATAGCACAAGGTGCACCTTGGCTCAGGGACAGGATCAAGCACGGTCCAAGAGATGCAGGGAGGCCTCACAGCGCTCGGAGGTGGCGTCTTTCTTTCTCCAAGCTCAGCGCGCATCTGACGTCACCACTCCCTCGGCTGCGCATGCTCAACGGGGAGTGACACGCCCTCGGCTGGTTGGCTCCGCCCCAGATGGGACCGGTCCGCTGCTTCCATTGGGTGCAGGGGTTACCGGGCTCCGCCCTTGACGAGGAGCTGACAGGGAGCCCCTATTTGGTAACCCCGTCGAGCACATGTTTGATGGCGGCTCGTGGGGAAGGCCTCGTGCCCTCCCAACACCCCCTACCAACCAAGCCGGAGTGAGGACGCGCACTCCCTGTGCACGCCGCCGCCGTTGCTGTTGTTTCTGAACCGTGAGGAAGAGCTGCGGGGAGGTATTGGGAGGTCCTAAACTTCCTAACGGTGCCATACAATCACATTCTGGTGCAACGAAGGGTCAGAATTAATGGAAACGAATCCTTAACTGACATAGACTAAGAATAACTAGCAAGATGTCCTATAGTTGTCTACGTGAGATGCGGTGGACCTGGATGCGACATTTAATGGGGGGAAATAGGGGGAGGTCGGGTCTACAGAGTGTTGTTTACAGAAAATGGGACTAGGGAATGGGGGATTGGGGATAGTTGGGAAGTATTGAGGAAATAGGGGAATATTTACAAGCGGATATGGATGGATGCAAATCCCATATCCGCAACAATATATACATTTTGTTGCGGATCTCAAAACGTCAGCCTTCCCCTTATCAAGGGGGGATTCATCCCCTTGTCCTTTTTACTAGCCGACGCGATCCGGAGCTATCACCTTCCTTCCGGTCGGTGTTAAATAGGGTTGTTGGTCGAATTTAGTCCTATTACCTAAGTACTAACACCGACCGTGAAGCAAGGAGATAACCCCACCCGAACCACGGCATTAGTGGACACGCCGAGCGAAGCGAGCCGTGCTTCGGGCCGTTAACAGGTACTAGACCCGATTCTAAGCGGTTCCTAATCGTGCCACGCTTACCCAATTGCGAAATCACTAGGATGGTCGGATTAAGAGGAAACCAGGAAGAACAGGTAATTTATTAACACTTTGTACAATTAGAGGAGGAAAATAAAGAAAGAATGTACAATGAAGAGGAAGAAGCAGATACACAGGGCAGCCTTAATAACAGTCTTAACTTATTCCCTGGACACGGGCCCGTTCACTCTCAGACTCACTCTCAGGGTCACTCACACAGGGTTTGGAGATGGTGGTGTTGAGGGTCCAAGGGTCCACAGCTTGTCTGGTCCCCGACTCGTACCGTGCAGATGGTGGAATACGGCCGGCAGCTCTCCCCGTGGCGTAGGCGCGATGCAGACAATTATATCTCGGGGGATCGGTTGGCGATTAGATTTGGCGTACGTAATACTTGTACCGGCGCCTTTACACGCGCACCCGGTATTGTTACGATCGATGCGCCACTTCCCCAATGTCCTTCTGCACGCTGCAGTCCTCTGCAATGCGTGCCGCGCGCCCGCCCTCTGTAAAGCTTGTTCCACAGCGCGTCTCTCCCTCTCGTGACTACTCAACTCCGATCAGGTCAAGCGCCTCCCTCTCCCCGCTCATAACTTGTTCACAATGATCACAGTTGCATCCGTTCTCACAACTCAGGTACAATGTTCAAGACCTCTCTCTCCTCAGAACTGAGGTGGGGGCTCGCGCAAGGGGTTATATTGCCATGCCCAGCGAACCCTCTCGAATCTCTAGCCACACCCTGTCAGGCGATGTCACTCGAGCCCTGATTGGCTGGTGAAGGCTTACTGGCTCCGCCTTGATGGCTGCTTGACATGGCCGCACCTCCACCCTTGCGCTCCGCCCCCTTTCCGGGCCTTACCTCGTGGCCTTTGGGCTGGTTTGAGCGGAAGCCCAACGAGTTCGCGAAGGCTGCTGGCAGCCTAAAGGGCGAGGGCGAAGTACAGACTGGCTAGCGCTTAATGGCGTCGCTTGGAGGGAGGCTGCAAAATGGACGGATGGGCCTACTCTTATTTGTTCTACACAACGCAGATGCAACTATTGGGAATGGCCTTATCCTAAACACATACTATGAAATAACTAACGTCCTAAGGTGACCTACGTATTGCTTGTGGCCTATCTATGGGGTGCACCCTTTAACCTTTAATGATGTTACCTGTGTGGGGTCTCAAAACCACAACAATATATACATACAGTCATGTGAAAAAGTAAGTACACCCCATGTAAAGTTTTGACTTTTTCAACATATTTCAACATACAGCTATTTGATCTTCATTTCAACAATATTGATAGATAAAGGTGATATAATATAACAAATATCATGAAACATTTACATTTTGTAGTCCATTGTATAATTTAAATAAACATAAATGCAAATTTTGCATGTGGAAAAAGTAAGTACACCCTTGGCTCTAATATGTGGTATTGCCCCCTTTGGCAGAAACAACCTCAAGTAGGCGTTTCTTATAACTGTCCACCAGTCTCTGACATCGACTGGGAGAAATTTTTCCCACTCCTCCATGCAGAATTCTTTCAGCTGTGCGATGTTTGAGGGGTTTCTTGCATGCACAGCTCGTTTCAAATCCCCCCACAACATCTCGATGGGATTTAGATCCGGGCTTTGACTTGGCCATTCCAGAACCCTCCATTTCTTTCTTTTCAGCTATTCCTTGGTGGATCTACTGGTATGTTTAGGGTCATTGTCATGTTGCAAGGTCCACCTTCGGTTGAGCTTCAACTTTCCGACAGATGGCCTCACATTATCCTCAAGGTCGCACAAGATCTGCCTGCAACCCTCTCATGGTTAAACTGCCAAAATCAAGACTCTCTATTCACCTTCACTCTTTCATTCCCCTTTTCTCCCACCTCTGGAACAAACTCCCTCACTCTCTACAATCCCACTCCTCCCTCCAGGTCTTTAAAACAGCTGTCCACCATCATCTCTTATCTTCCCCCATCCAAAACCTTGATCTCTTCTACCCCCGTTAATTCACCCCAAATCCACCTCTTCTTTTTTTGAAATACCGACTTTTTTATTTCCTGGAAGTTCCAGCAGTGTCCATGTAGGAGTGTCCATGTGTTTTATACTTTCCCACCCCCCACCCCCCTCCCCGTCTTCCCATGCCTCCTCCCCCCAAGCCCTCTCCCTCCCACAGATCTTCCGATGTCCCTGTTCTCTGCTGTTGTACTTGTGTGCTTCCGTTTCTCTCCCCATATTGTCTCCTGCTTCCCTTTTTTGTATGTGTTGTGTGTCCGTTTTGTTTTTGCTTTTTTGTGATTGATGTTAGCTCTTACACGAGCCTCGATCTTACACGAGCGAGTCAAAATGGCCGACGGCCCGTTCTCGAGGCGTAACGGCACTACGATGATTCTCCTCGGAATCAACCGCAAAACCTGACACGCAGGTTGATCTGTCACAGCGATAACAACTCTGTCGCAGGAATCCCTTTCCCCGGGAAACCCAAAGTTCACACGTGACTCTCGTTCGCCAACGTTCGCTCCAGACCTCGAAGCAGCTAGGCTTCTTGTCCGACTCGCTCGCTCCGCCTTCTCTTCCTCCTCTTCCTCTTCATCGTCGTCCGGTTCCGGTTTCATTTAAAACATTAACTTTTTTTACCTTTTGAAAATAGTAATCTCTATTTCCCTCAAACGACAACAATAATAGTACATGGAATCAAAAATGTTTACAGTGGATGAAAACCACAACAACAGAAGTGACAAATCCATAACACTTCCCCCCCTCAAGAAAGAAAGTTTGAACATAGTGAAAACTTTCTTTGCAGTCAAAAACTCTTTTAACAAACAAAAGTAAAACTCACACCCAAATTATCAATTCACGCGAGCAACAATAATTAATATTCCCCAAAATAAAGCAACAAAACTTCCAAACAACCTTCAGAAATTTCCAAAGTTAGTTCAGTCTGGACAAAGCATCAGCAACGACATTGTCCCTGCCCTTTACATGCTCAATTTCCAAGTTGAACTCCTGCAAAGCCAAACTCCATCTCATCAACCTCTGGTTTTTATTTTTCATTTTTTGAATGAAGGTTAAGGGGTTGTGATCAGTGAAGACTTTTATAGGAAAGGTAGTAGTTCCCAGATACACCTCATAATGCTGAAGCGCTAGCAGGAGAGCAAGGGTCTCTTTTTCCACAGTGGCATAATTTGCCTGATGTTTGTTAAACTTTTTGGAGTAGTAGCACACCGGGTGATCCACTCCAAACTCATCTTCCTGTAATAGAACTTCCCCAGCCCCCACATCACTTGCATCAATGGCCAACTTGAAAGGTGCTTGAAAATCCGGGGCTGCTAGGACAGGAGAGCTCATTAATATTGCTTTGACGTGGGCAAAGGCAACCTGACATTTGTCATCCCAAACAAACTTGGTCTCTTTCCTCAGCAAATTCGTTAAAGGGGCTACCACATCAGAAAAATTCCTGCAGAACCGCTGGTACCAACCAGCCATACCCAAGAATCTCATAAGCTCCTTCTTCCCTTTTGGAACTTGGAAGCCATCAATGGCTTCTATCTTGGCTGTCACCGGTTGCACCTGACCCTGACCTAATACATGGCCTTGGAACACCACCTGTGCCTTTACAAACTCACTCTTAGATAAGTTGATGGTCAACCCTGCCTCGGTCAGTTTCTTGAAAAATGCATGAATTTGTTTAATATGATCTTCCATGGTCATGGTGTGGATGATGACATCATCCAGATAAGCCTCCACCCCCTCAAGGTCTGCAATGAGCTTATTAATCAGCCGTTGAAATGTAGCAGGCCCGTTTTTCAATCCAAAGGGAAGAACCTTAAACTGATACAATCCATTTGGTGTGACTGAAGCCGAGATTTCCTTGGCTCTATCCGTAAGAGGAATCTGCCAATACCCTTTCAGCAAGTCAAACTTAGTTACAAATTTAGCTGGGCCTATTCTATCAATACAGTCATCAATCCTCGGGATGGGATATGAGTCGGTCTTGGTCACTGCATTAACCCGTTTTAAATCCGTACAACAGCGAAAACTGCCATCGGGTTTTGAAACCAACACACATGGTGAGCTCCATTCACTGCTGGTTCGATGATGTCATTGGTTCGATGATGTCATTCTCCAACATATACTGAACCTCCTTCCGAAGATACTCCATCTTCACAGGGTTCATCCGATAGGCGTGTTGTTTCACAGGAGTGGCTTCCCCCACCTCAATATCATGATATACCAGGTCAGTACGACCAGGTACATCTGTGAACAAATGTGCAAATTCAAAAATTAGGCTGGACAGTTGGCCTTGTTGTTCCCTCGTCAAATGACCTAATTTCTCATCTAAATGACTCAACACTTCTGTGTTCGTCAATCTGGGACAAGCCTGGTCATCAAAGTTATCAAACTTCACACCGGCATCAACCTCTGGATTCTCTTGCACCCCGACTACAGGCACGACAGGTGAGACAGGAACCATTTCTTCCACAGGCTTCCTCTCATGATATTTCTTCAGTCGGTTGACATGACACAGCTGCCGCTTTTTCCGTCGGTCGGGAGTTGTCACCACGTAATCTGTTTCATTAACCCTCCTTTCGATTGCATAGGGACCAAAATACCTAGCCTGTAGTGGCTGACCTGGAACAGGAAGCAACACTAACACTCGGTCCTCAGGACTGAAATTTCTTATCTGAGATTTCTTGTCATGTCTCACTTTCATTTTATCCTGTGTCACTTTCAAGTTTCTTCTCGCAACTTCACAAGCCTTTGCCAATTTGGGCCTAACCGTTGACACATACTCTACCACTGTTGACTGCGACTCCTCCTGTAGCCACTGTTCTTTCACCAATTTCAACGGTCCTCGCACTGCGTGTCCAAACACAAGTTCAAAAGGACTGAACCCCAATGACTCCTGAACAGATTCCCTCATAGCAAACAACAATAAGGGTATTCCTTCATCCCAATCCTTGTCACATTCAAAACAATACGTTCTGATCATATTCTTCAATGTCTGGTGAAACCTTTCCAAGGCCCCTTGGCTCTCGGGATGGTAAGTACTTGATCTTACTTGCTCCACTCCCAACAGGTGTACCACTTGCTGAAAAAGTGTTGACATGAAATTGGAACCCTGATCAGACTGGATGACCTTAGGTAGGCCAACCAAAGTGAAAAATTTAATCAAGGCCTTCGCAATAACTGCCACAGAAATTTTTCTAAGAGGCACTGCCTCTGGGAACCTTGTGGAAGCGCACATGATGGTCAACAAATACTGATGTCCAGCCTTAGTTGTAGGTAAAGGGCCTACACAGTCAATAATGACATGGCTGAATGGCTCTTCAAAAGCTGGAATGGGTTTTAAAGGTGCGGATGGGACTTTCTGATTAGGTTTTCCCACCAGCTGGCAAGAATGGCAAGATTTACAGAACTCCGCCACATCACGTCGTAATCCTGGCCAGAAAAAATGTACCAATATTCTGTCACAGGTCTTGTTCACTCCAAGGTGCCCGGCCAAAGGTGTCTCATGCGCCAAACTCAATATCTCCTTCCGGTACGGCGGTGGCACCACAATTTGGTAATGAACTTTCCACTCATCGTTTGCTGGCACCTCTGGTGGTCTCTATTTTCTCATGAGTATTTCCCCTTTCATGAAGTAACCAACAGGTATCTTCATAGCCTCTTCCTCTGTAACGGCTTTACCAATTAAACTCCGGATCTCCGAATCTCCGTGTTGTTCTTCAACAAGTCTCTTTCGGACCAGAACCGTTTGCTCAACCTCGCTCCCAGATGTCTCCGACGGACACTCCGTTTCTTCTTTGGTTCCAGATGCCACCTTTTCCTTAAGTTCCTTGATGTCACTCCCTTTCCTATTACCTCTTTCAGAATTTTCCTCCAATTCCTCTAAGGAACCCAAATCCACATCGCCTTCCTTCTCCTTCTCTTCAGAGCGCTTCCTACCCATAGCACGAGTCACTGCACAGGATGGAAAGATACCCGGAATCTCCTGCTCTAACTGTGCGGTGTTATTTTCCATACTCGGCTTTTCAA
This sequence comes from Myxine glutinosa, assembly GCF_964187855.1. Lineage (NCBI taxonomy): Eukaryota > Metazoa > Chordata > Myxini > Myxiniformes > Myxinidae > Myxine > Myxine glutinosa. The sequence goes on from NC_136273.1 coordinate 23,177,911, forward strand.
CCAACATTGGATTACCAGAAACTCGACCACCGGCTAAATCATTCCCGATAATAAAAGAGATTCCCTCTACAGGAAGAGTGGCTTGTAAACCTACGGTGACCGGTCCTGACACCAAATCAGACTTCAAATGGATGACATGAAGTGGAGCTTTAACATAGCCACCAACCCCCTGTAAAAGAACACTAACACCAGTTGCCGTCTTCTCTGACAATGGCAAAATGCCCTCAAGCATCAAAGATTGATGTGATCCTGTGTCCATCAATACCCTAACAGGTCTCTGGTTCGTTAAGTCTCCATCCAGTGACACAAACCCCTCTGAAATAAAAGGTTTGTAACCCTCTTTAACAAGGTCGTTCTGTGATGCCGTAACTTTGGCATGGGAACCTTCACAAGGCACTGTCCTCCAAGGACGATTTCTCGCATTTGCCAATGCATTCGGAGTTGTACTAGTCTGACTCCGCTCCTGATTTTTCCTTTTCAGGGCATAACATTGGGACATCAAATGCCCAGGTTTCTTGCAAAAAGCGCAAGTGGGCCCGGAGGAAAAACTCATGGTCTGCCTCGGGCCCCCCGGAAGATAAGTCTGTCTTGGAACTGTAGTCTTCTGATCCCTAAAAATCGCGGTATCAGATTTGTCCCCATAGTCATCTCTAGGCCACCTCCATGAATATTTGTTCTCCGCCCCTGATTTACCATAACTCCCCTGGCTAACTCTAGGTGGGAAGTTAGGTTTGTGGAACCCCATCCTGTGTGTCAAGGCATAGTCATCTGCCACGGTTGCTGCCTCATACAACTCTGGTACTTTCTTTTCATCCAGATGTACTTTAATGTCCGCATGGACACACTGTTTGAATTCCTCCACCAAGTTCAATTGTCGCAACAGGTTGAAGTCTTTCCCAATCCCCTTCAAGTCACACCACCGATCAAACATGGTTTCCTTCATTCTGGCAAACTCCACATGGGTCTCACTCTCCCTCTTCCTGACATTCCTGAATTTTTGCCGGTAAGCTTCAGGGACCAATTCATAGGCTTTGAGAATGGTTTTCTTCACTATCTCATAATCTGCACATTGGTCAATCGGTAAAGCCGAATAGATATCTTGAGCTTTACCCACCAGAACACTTTGCACTAACATAGTCCAGGACCCCACAGGCTATTTTAGCATTTGAGCCACTTTCTCGAAGTGTAAAAAAAACTTGGCTACCTCCTTTTCATTGAAGGATGGAACCAGCCTCACATGCCTACCAACATCCCAAGTGTTCTGACTAGTTGTCGAACCAGCCGGCATGGATACTACTTCTCTCCGTTCTCCCATTAATTCCAGCTCCTTGAGTTTAAGTTCATTCTGATACTCCATGTCACGTTCCTTTAACTCCCTTTCGGCTCTCCTTTCCTCTGCTCTTCTTTCTTCTTCAGCTCTCCTTTCTTCTGCTCTTCTTTCCTCGAGTTCCTTTTCAGCTCTCCTTTCCTCTGCTCTTCTCTCCTCGAGTTCTTTTTCAGCTCTCCTTTCCTCTGCTTTTAACCTTTCCTGGCTCTGCAGTTGCATCTCCATTTCCCGGAGCTCCACATTTTCTTTTTCCTCGGGTAACCAATCCAAGGCTACCTCTTTCCATGTTCCTTGTCCCACCAGAGATTCTACCACCAATGTCTGCATCTCTGCTTTCTTCATATTAACTCGGACCTCCAAGTTAAAATATTTGGCCAATATCAAGAGTTCCGATCTTTTTAACGCTTGGAACTGTGCCTCATTAGGGGACGCCGCAAACTTTTCTGCGTCAAACACCATGGTGACTATCAGATAACACCTGTTAACCTTCACACAAAAAATTTCAATTTTTTTTGGAAAAATTTGGGAATGTTAGAAAAATTCCAAATTTGGGAATTTTGGGAATGTTCGGGAATTCTATCCCAGACGAATGTTAAGGAATTTAATCCCGGATGAGGATTAGGGAATTTAATCCCGGACGTGATTTGGGAATTTTGTAAGCAAAGACGAGCCCCCAATTTCTGTTACGTGCTCCTCCCCAAACCCCGGTCACGGTGTACCTCCGAGCCCCGAGAGGAGTCACGGCAGAAAGATGTGTTATTCTGTAGGTCAAAGATGAATGGTGAAACCACACCAATTGTTACCAACAAACAAGTATTGTATTAAGATCACACAAGAATAACAGTACAACAACAATAGTAATCAATTGTACAACCAATAGATTTTTCCTATGATGGTACCATCAGGTTCGTACAATATAACTCACTGTGCTCCAAGTGAGCGAGAAGAAGAACATTCCCCAATGTCTCTATTCCGGCATCAAGCCAAAGTCGATCCGCTCCAGCGATCGTCAGAACGATGTCAGAACCAGAATCCCGTTCGGATGACAGTCACAGTCCCGCTGCCAAAGCTGCGCAAAGGTGCCCTCAAGGCGAATGGGAAATCACACCCTCGGGTATGGACGTTCCACGGCTCCAAATCGGCGAACCGCAGATTTCCCACTCAAAAGCCACGTTACACACACACACCAAATGAACGTCTGGATGTGGTGAGAATGGTTGAAGCGAAGTGAAAAACCTTGAGCGATGCGCAAAGCGCGCGAGTCAAAATGGCTGATGGCCCATTCTCGAGGCGTAACGGCACTACGATGATTCTCCTCGGAATCAACCGCAAAACCTGACACGCAGGTTGATCTGTCACAGCGATAACAACTCTGTCGCAGGAATCCATTTCCCGGGAAACCCAAAGTTCACGTGATTCTCGTTCACCAACGTTCGCTCCAGACCTCGAAGCAGCTAGGCTTCTTGTCCGACTCGCTCGCTCCGCCTTCTCTTCCTCCTCTTCCTCTTCATCGTCGTCCGGTTCCGGTTTCATTTAAAACATTAACTTTTTTTACCTTGTGAAAATAGTAATCTCTATTTCCCTCAAACGACAACAATAATAGTACATGGAATCAAAAATGTTTACAGTGGATGAAAACCACAACAACGGAAGTGACGAATCCGTAACAACGGGGTAATAAGTATATTATTACCTCCACCACAAAAGATGGACAGAGGTCGTTTTCACTTAAGTCTGTCTGTCTGTCTGTGAGCACAATATCTCAGAGTTGTGATCACATTCGGACAAAATTTGGTGAAGCGGTTGGGTGTGGGACAAGGACAAAGCCGCTGATGCCTCGGTCTGTTCTCCTCGGGAAATGATGCTGCCCCGCAGCCTTGTGCTGCATATGAAGGAAGAAGAAGAGTGACTCCATTAGACGCCCTCTTGTTCAAGGTCTGTGACGACCAAGGACGAGTTGTTCAGCAGAACGAGAGGAAATAATTTTGCTATTTGGGCAAGGCACTGCAGTGGTCTACTGTTCAACAACCACAAGTTTGTGTCAGCAGGCAGGACAGCCGGCTCACCGTCCATCGTGGACGTGTGTACTAACCCTCAATGGCATTTTGCGATGCCCGATCATCCTAACGTCCGCACTCATAACTATATAATCAACGGTGTGTCATGTCGTCATTACAATGACATAATCATAATTTTGATTATTGTTTATTCAATACCACTATTATTATACTTGTAGCAAATCTTAATCATTTACATTTCGTCCCCTTCTTCAATCTTTCGACCCCTCCCCTTCACGTCCCGCCATAAATATAACGCCCATGGTCACGTCCTCATTAGCATCGTTTCGGTGTCCTCGATATACGTCGTTTGTGGATTCATCCACTTCGTCCCTGGCAGAACGCACGTGCTGCTCTCTAGCGGACGGGACAGGTACGGACGGAGACCCCAGGTGGATCGCCGGGGGTCAGATGTTACACAAACGGGCTCTGCCCTGTTGTGTTAAGCGCCTTCGATGGGCAGTTCCTCTTTGGGGATTCGGACCGCTGCATTCGGCTTCGCCATGACACTTTAAAACAAAACTTAAACTCGACTGAACAAAGTTCCAAATTCCTGTCTCGTAGGGGGAGAGTAGTTCCAAGATCCTTTTTAACGTGGATTTCATCGACATATTACGTACACAATTGCATTTTAACCTCTCCATCATCCCTCCTCCCAATTATAGGCAGCCTTTGGCTGCTGGTTGCATCATTTTCTGGAAGCAAGGCTGTGCCGCTGATGCAGTGCACCATTTCCAGCAAGTACTTCTTTTGTCAACCTCGGAAGGACGACAAGCTGAGTCAAACCACTTGGTGTTAATTTAACGGCGTGACAGGGGCTTAAACTCAAGACCTTAAGACATCCACATTAACCGATAAACCAACACCTGACTGAGAACGCGAGGGCGATGAAGCAAAAAAACGAAAATGCAAAACCAACACGAACTTTCACCAAAACAAAAGGACAAGCACATATTATGATAAGGCAGTACAGATGTTTGAATAAACATGCAAGTTCACCGTTGTTACGCAATTTACTATCAATGACGTCATAATAAAAAATCATTGATTACACGTGTGGTTACGTTGATACGAGCTTGTAGCTCTCCATAGTATGAAGAATCACACTTCATCCATTGTACTTTACTCCTTTCACACGGAAGTGTGTGTATGTGTATGTATATGTATGTGTGTGTACGTGTGTGTATGTGTGTCTGTATGTATGTGTGTGTGTGTTTATGTATGCATGTATTAATGTATGAATGTGTGTGTATGTATGTGCATGTATGTATGTATGTATGCACGTATGTATGTATGTATGTATAGATGTGTGTGTGTGTGTGTGTGTATGTTTGTGTGTATGTATGTATTGTCCTGTCACCAGCGATTAAGACCGCCGGATGACGAATAGCCGAACGTTGTTTTTTTTACTCCTGAGGCGAACTTCCAAATATGGCGATTATGAGGACGTGCGAGATGGAGGCTGCGAGATGTTTACATGAACGGAACGAAAAGCAACATGGGTTTATTTCCGAACCCAACACCATGCAAACGAGACAAGGAAAACACAACAATAAGTATTTAATAAAAAATAAAGCACGCAATGAACATGTCGAAATAAAAGGTTGTGGTAAAAACTAATTCCTACTGAGGTACCTCACACAGACTGACTCAAAGACGGACACACAGGGGAATATAAAATGAACATAAAATGTCCCTTTTTAGTGCCAGCACGTAGCTCATCCAAACGAGTTTGTTTGATGAGGTCGGCAGTGGTGGCCGAGTCCAACGCTTCCCGCGCCTGAGCACCCCAAAATGGTGGGGGCGCCGTGTGTCAAACGCCCAGGGGCGAAACAAGCAGCCAAGATGGCCTCCTTTTAGACTCCCCCTCCTTGTCCTTGTGGCGAACAGCACGACCTTGAGCCCACCACAAGCCCAGCAGTTGCCGAAACACTGCCAACGCAGTCCAGAGCTCCTTGGTGAGTCCAACACGACCAGCGCACGAATGGCAAGATGGCGACCTTTTCCCCCAAGCAAAAACCAGAGAGAGAGAGAGACGTGCTCTTCTTCTTCCTCTTGAGAGCCAATCACCGAAGGTCCCTCCCAGTTCACCCCGCCAACATCCTCTGGGCTAATCATGTCCCTCAGGGACGTGGCCTGTTTCCATTAGGTCCTTTAGAGGTGGGACTTAGTCCGATCGGCTCTTCCTGGCTTCTTGCCAGCGTGGTTGTTGTCATTTAACGGTGGCTTTTATGGCCGGCCGTCGTGAATGTAATTCAAGGTGGTGCAAAAACGTAAGGGGAAGATTACAGAGGGAAAGCATGCACTGAGGAAAATTAGCCTTAATCCCTATCTCTAATTAGCGCTGCTTCAACCACCCCCACTACCCCACCCCCCATGTGAAAACACATAAGCAATCTTAAGCTACAGTTTCCCTACTTGAGTACATCGATATTTCTCCTACACGTCCATGGTCCATGCTATAATTATACAGTGCTACCTTCCCTACGGTATCCTTTCACCTGCCCCCATAAACGTAATAGTATGTATGTATGTTTGTTTGTTTGTATGTGTGCATGCATGCATGCGGATGTGTTTGCGTGTGTGTATGTGTGTATGTGTGTATGGGTGTGTGCATGTGTATGTGTGTGTGTGTGTGTGTGTGTCGTTGGTTGTGTGTAGGAATTCCTGAGACATTCCAGTCGAATTGGAACGTGGCGATGTGTTGTATTTATACTTTGTGGTGTATTGTATTTAATGTATGAGGATGGAAAATGGACAATTTGATAATTATCAAATGTAAGTTTTTTTGAAACTTTACTGTTTCCATAAAGTTCATCTTCATCTCCTCCTTTTTCCACCAAATCAATTCCACACATTCCTAAAATCCTCCGGTACATGACACTTTTCTCCAGGTCTTTTGACTTTGAATGCCTGTTCCAGTAGGGATATCACTTTGTGTGAAGTGGGGAGTTTGAGTGCTGCCTGCCATTTTACCTATTTCATGATTATTGTTCACCGCTCCTTTCCTATACCATCTCCAGGCGCTGCATAACGTCATTTCCGGGCACTGAAGGGGACCCGGCAGTGACGCACGCTGAAAGGGAGTACTCAGTTTTCACTCTGGTTGTTTGTTTTCTTGCTTTCTTGTTTGTTTGTTTGTCCGGGCGATATCTCAGCCATCCTTTGAGCTAGGAAGCTGAAATTTCGGCACAATAGTGAGCAAGTCCTTTGTCAAAAACATTATTTTTTGTTTTTTGATTAATCAATTAATTAATGAATTATTTAATTATTAGCGATTAATTAAGAACTTATTTATTTCCTTTCTCTTCTGGCTATGATCTCAGGTACCTTTTGAGTTAGGAAGATGATATTTGGACATGCCAATGACAAAGTGATTTGGCTGTAAAATATGTTTTTGATTTATTGATTAATCAATTCATCAATTAATCGATTAATTATTTAATTATTCGATTAATGACAATTTTTTTTTTTAAGTTACAGATTCTGATGAAATGTTGATGGTTTGTGTGTTCTATTAGCGAATTGATTAATTTTTTGGGGGATTATTATTTATTTATTTTCATTATTAATTATTTATTTATTTTATTTCTCATCCGGGCAATATCTCGGGCACCTTTTGACCTAGGAAGCTGATATTTGGACATGACAATGACCAAGTGATCTGGCTGTAATAGTCCAGGAGCCAGTTTTCAAGAGAGGCCTAGAAAATGAGTTTTGTGCAACACCCACTACACAGTTGGTTTGTCATTTCAGGGTGCTTGGGATACATCTGTAGAACAAATCCAGCCCTGATGTGCAGTTAAATTGTGGCAGCAACAATAAATGGCAGCCACTTTTCTATTAAAGGGGTAGCGTAAAGCTAGAAATTGACGATTTTATTTTGTGTATTTTTGTTTTTTCAGCTCTTCTAATCGGGATTCTTCAACATTATAATTAAAAGGATAGTGGGGAGTATGAGAGGATTTTCGTTATGCTGTTCAAGTATGATTTAAAAAAAATTTATTATTATACCTTGGATTATACCCAAAACACACAAAATCGCTGAAATATGTAGTTTTTGCTTTTCGACTAATTATGCAATATCATCTTTATGTTGTTCAAATGCGGTTATGGTTGTAATATGATATATCTTTATGATCTTTTCAAGAAACAAAATTGGACAATCCTTAAGTAAAGTCAGAAAAATATAGATTTCATTTCCCCTTAAATCATCAACCCCACTCCTGTTATGACAAAAAGTCCACAAGTAATCTCAGCAAAAATATCTCACCAGGTCAAATCTGGCTGCGTATCATAACCATAGTCATTCACTGAACATTACAATGTTAACATATAACTGTTATTTGTTGTATTATTAAAATAAACACATATTTTGATACTGAATCATCCTCTAAGTGAAATCACGAAAATGTCATCATTAATCTTCCTCATCATCATCTTCTGAGTCGCTTATGCTAGGTTCTTTGTTTGGGTTTTTGCATTGTTCACCTCCCATGCAGGTGCAGGCTTCTGTGCATGGCATGTTATTGTTCTTGCAGGCACATACGTGGCTGCGTTGACATGCAGACGCTTTACACTTGCACGCGGACAGCTCAACTAGTCCAACTGGAGCAGGGTCTTTGTTCATGAGGGTGGGCTGGAGAGTTCCATCTTCGATGTTCCATCCATTACCATCCGGCTTTGGTAGTGCTTGGTTGGGGAGCAATGACTTCTTCCAGATGAATGACTGATAGTTAGCTCGATAAATGTGTTGCCTAATACTGTCAGACGTTGGTGGTAGGCATTCATTCTTCTCTTCTGCCTTTTCTGGCAGAACATCCAATATCCGATTTCGTCCGCCGTGTCACCTGCTGCCTGAGCTGTTGTGTACATGGAGCATATGAACCGTTCACAAGCACGGACAGTATCCTCTGTCGGTGGGATAGTATCTCCCAGTTGTGACACTTTCTGTTGGTGGTCTTTACCGTCCTGAAGTTTCCTCAAAGCTGTCTTCTTACCAATTCCACTGAAGGCACTCGTCGTGTCACTTCCTGTTAGTGCATGCAATGATGGGAGTGCTTTGCATACTTCTGGACCAATGGCCAAGACTATTTCGCGGATTGGTATGTGTCGTAACTTTTGCTTTATTCCAGTACGAAACCAAAGTTTTTGGCATCTCATTGTGGCGTACATGTGTGTGCATATGACTGCAACGTCAGTATCTGGTGATTGCACGATCACCTGTGGGTGGTCATATGACGCATTGTGAGCATGCAGAAGAAGCCTGGTGTCTGCTTCTTCGTGGTCAGACTCCGGAGGTGAGAGTTTAGTCACATGCCCTCTTACGATCAGCTTGTACTCCTTTCCGTTCTTGAAGCCACCACCAAGGACCAGCTGATTGCCTGGTGCTAGTTTTTCTGGCGCAGTTTGGCACCATCGATCACATAGGAATGCACATAGATTTGCTTTGTTGTTTAGATTAATGTATATATTTGTCCCATTGTTTAGGTAGAGGTGTACTGGCTCCCAATATCTTAATCTCCAGTTCTGTAAAAGACCCTTGTCGCATGCGTTCTCCGTGGAAAAAGTAAGTACACCCCTACATTTATCACTACTTCAAATACCTAAATTTACAATCAGGTGCACCAGCTCAGGTGCAAATGATTAGAACATCGTTAGAGAGGATCTTAGAGGAACCTTGATATCCGTCTTGATAGAGTAAGGGTGATCGCAGCGATCAAAGACCACATCTACCCTGTTGCAGCCATTCTTCCCAAATGGTGCTGATATCAGATCATAATACTTCTCTGTCAATTGGCCAAATGTCTTAGTGCCGCCAGCTTTCACCATTTGGACCAATGCCATCGCATCAATGACATTAGCAGTGGGTAGTGGTGGGTAGTGCAAAATATTTGGAAATTTCGGGAATTCCTCGAATTAGGCGATATTATTTTTGCATAATTATATGAACAGCTATGACATGCGAAATATAAAACTATTTTATAACATACAGATATAGATGTCTCATACTCATGAATGAAACTTTCACAACAAAATTGGATGTATCTTGCCTGTAGGGGCTAAGAGAAAAAATAAATAAATGAAATCCGTCAAAATCTCAGATTTACGCCTCGGACACGAGCCTCCTCATAGAAAAGTGGCTGCCATTTATTGTTGCTGCCACAATTCAACTGTACATCAGGGCTGGATTTGTTCTATAGATGTTCCCCAATCACCTCGAAGTGACAAACCAACTGGGTAGTGGGTGTTGCACGAAACCATTTTGAGCAGATTCTGGCTCCTGGACTATAAAGGCTATTTTTGATTTATTGATTAATTAATTAATCGATAAATTATTTAATTAATCGATGAATGACTTAATTTTTTTTTTTTTTTAAGTTATAGATTCGGATGAAATGGTGGTGGTTTATGTATTCTATTAGCCAATTGATTAACTATTTAATTTTTTAATGATGATTATTTATTTATTTTCATTATTAATTATTTATTTATTTTATTTCTCATTTGGCCAATATCTCAGGCACCTTTTGAGCTGGGAAGCTAATATTTGGACATGACAGTGACCAAGTGATGTGGCTATAAAGGATATTTTTGATTTATTGATTAATCATTTAATCGATTAATTATTCATCGATTAATAAATTAATTATTTAATTTTTGATGAATGACTTTTTAAATTAAATTTCTAAAAGATACATCTTCGGATGAAGCACTAGTTGTTTAGTTATGATATTAGCAAATTGATTAAGAAAATATTTTATGATTACCTTTAATTGATTTTAATTATGCAATTAATGAATCAATTATTGCACACCTCTCCCTCCCAAACCGCGCTGTAGGATATTTAATTATTTGGCATGGGGGCGGTGTACTTTGAATGTATTTGTACATGTGAAATAATTGATTGAGATAATTATTTAATTTTAGTAGCTATTAGAGAGTCGGTTAAACACCGGTGTGGGATTTCAGCCCGACAAGATTCGAGTCCCGTCTTTTTATCTATCATTTAAAGATTGACTATATAATACATTTTAAATAATTATTTGATTCTAATACCCAACAACTCTGTTGAGTGGGTTAAACACTTCTGAATTGTAAGGCTGGTAAGTTCAAATCCCAATTTTTTTTCTCCTCTAACTATTCAAAAGTATTGATTGTTGGAATTGTTAGCCCCCGTTGGACTTACTCCAGAACGGGGGCTTATGGATTGGGTGGTCGTCCATCCATCCGCAACCATTTCTCAGAGATGTATGGACCATTTCATTCATACTTGGCACAAAGCCAATACATGATGGTATGCATATGAACATAATATGAACATGTGGAAGAAGAAATGCGGGCAAGGGGGTTAACAAGGGGAGATGCAGAAAATAGGGCAAAATGGAGAATATTGTCATGGGGACCGCAAGGCTAACCCCCGCTCTAGCAGGGAAAATGGCCTTAAAATGCCTGTTGTTGTTGTTGTCCACATATGAACATCATTTTGTTTCACGATACGATCAAAGATGGCTGTTTGGCGGCCATTTCATTTTAGTTGCCAAAAAACCCGATGTTGAACACGTCCTCAACCATTTCTCGGACATGCATTTACCGATCTTGTTCAAACTTGGCACAGACAATGCACGAATATATATATATACAGTCACGTAAAAAAGTAAGTACACCCCATGTAAAGTTTTGACTTTTTCAACATATTTCAACATACAGCTATTTGATCTTCATTTCAACAATATTGATAAATAAAGGTGATATAATATAACAAATATCATGAAACATTTACATTTTGTAGTCCATTGTACAATTTAAATAAACATAAATGCAAATTTCGCATGTGGAAAAAGTAAGTACACGCTTGGCTCTTATAGGTGGTATTGCCCCCTTTGGCAGAAACAACCTCAAGTAGGCGTTTCTTACAACTGTCTACCAGTCTCTGACATCGACTTGGATAAATTCTTGCCCACTCCTCCATGCAGAATTCTTTCAGCTGTGCGATGTTTGAGGGGTTTCTTGCATGCACAGCTCGTTTCAAATCCCCCCACAACATCTCGATGGGATTTAGATCCAGGCTTTGACTTGGCCATTCCAGAACCCTCCATTTCTTTATTTTCAGCCATGCCTTGGTGGATTTTCTGGCATGTTTAGGGTCATTGTCATGTTTCAAGGTCCACCTTCGGTTGAGCTTCAACTTTCCGACAGATGGCCTCACATTATCCTCAAGCACCCTCTGGTACAATGAAGAATTCATAGTGGATTCTATGATGGTGAGCTGCCCAGGCCCTGATGCAGCAAAGCTGCCCCCAAACCATAATATTTCCACCAAAATGCTTTACTGTTGGTATCAGGTTCTTGTGGTCAAATGCTGCCTTTGGTTTTCGCCAAACATGTCTTCTGGTACTGTGGCAAAATAGCTCTACCTTTGACTCATCTGTCCAGAGCACATTGTTCCAGAAGTGCTGGTCTTTGCCTTGGTGATCATTGGCAAACTTTAGTCTTGCCCTGATGTTCTTTCTGGACAGCAAAGGTTTCCTCCTGGCACACCTCCCATGTAGATCAAATTTGTGCAGCCTCTTTCTAATGGTAGACTCGTGCAATTTGACATTTACAGTGGCAAGAGCTACCTGTAGGTCCCGTGATGACATTCTGGGGTTCTTAGAGACTTCTTTCAGCATCTTGCGCTCTGCTCTCGGGCTGAACTTTCCAAGGGCGGCACGGCTTGAACAAGTTGGCAGTTGTTTGGATTCTTCTCCACTTGTCGATGATCTTCCGGACAGTCGAATGATTGATTTCAAATTGTTTGGAGATCTTTTAAAATCCCTTCCCAGACTTGTAGGCATCTATAACCTTCTTTCTGAAGGCCTGAAAGAGCTCCTTTGATCTAGGCATGGTGACGCCGCACACTTCAACAACAAAGAGCAAAGCAAACTAAATGGCTGAGGTTTAAATAAGACAGGTTCCTCCAAGATCCTCTCTAATGATGTTGTAATCATTTGCACCTGATTCTAATTTTAGGTATTTGAAGTAGTGATAAATGTCGGGGTGTACTTACTTTTTCCACATGCGAAATTTGCATTTATGTTTATTTAAATTATACAATAGACTACAAAATGTAAATGTTTCATGATATTTGTTATATTGTATCACCTTATCTATCAATATTGTTGAAATGAAGATCAAATAGCTGTATGTTGAAATATGTTGAAAAAGTCAAAACTTTACATGGGGTGTACTTACTTTTTCACGTGACTGTGTATATATACGTATATATGCATATACATATATATATACATATATATATACATATATATATATATATATATGCAGAAGATTTTGTTTTGTAATCTCCGTACAGCAAAATCTCCTTTAACTCCATACAGCAAAATTACTAAAACAATGAACGACATTTTATGTATTTTTCTCCTTGTTTAATTTGAATACCTTACAGATGGTTGGTTGAGTGGATTTAACACCAACTGGTGAGGCCTGTAAGTATGAATCCTGTCTCTTTATCCATTATTCAACGATTCAAAGGTTATAAACAAACAAACAAAAAAAACAACTTTGTTTAAAGACTTAATTATTCACTTTGAAAGGCATGGATTTGAATACCTTCGGTGGTGGGTCCTGTACTTCCAACTTAATTAGTTAGTTAGCTCCTTATAACCTTGTTTTATTTTAAGGAGTTGGTGAGAGGTGGAGTGGGGCTCGACCCAAGGCCCACTTGAGTGAGGGGCCTTGGGGGGTTGTGGGTGCAGGAGGGGGTGGGATAAGTAAATGAGGGGGATAAGAGCAGTTCAAAGACAGAGAAAAGGGGAGAGGGAGAGGTTTTATTTGAAATTAATTAAATATTCAATAACATGGGCACATTACAAGGTCATAATTTACAAGAAACTCCAACCGGGATTCAAACCACAACCCCACAGGATTGCATGGAAGAGACCTCAACCACTCAGCCATTGAGAAACACGTTTTGTTTTGTTTTCAGTCTCCAATAGATTAACCATCAAATTACAAGTGTTGCACCACCATTTGCTCTGTCTCTCACTCTACCTCATCCCTTCTCTTCTCCTTCAACCTGCAGATCACCCGAACTCTCAAACCTGTCTCCTTCCTCCAAATCCTGGTGGCGTCTGGTCAAATCCGTTTCTGGTGTTTGTTCCCCCTCCATCCCCTCCCTTACCTCAAATGGCTACACAGTTGACACCGCACGTGACAAAGCCGAATGCCTCAACTCTGTGTTTGCCTCAAAATCTTGTGTCCCAAACCCATCTCTCTCTGTTCCCACCTTTCCCAGTCGAACCCAACTGCTCCTGGACTCTGTGTCCTTCTCTCCTGACAAGGTGGAGAAGTTTTTATCAAACCTCGACTCTGATTCTGCAACTGGACCAGATGGCATCAGCCCTCGGGTCCTAAAATCCTGCTCTGCCGCTCTCTCTCACCCTCTCTCTGTTCTTTTCACCCTCTCTTTTGCTCAAGATCATCTGCCAGCATCTTGGAAATCAGCAAACATTACCGCTTTACACAAAAAAGGTGCAAAAACAGATCCTTGCAACTACAGACCAATCAGCCTGCTCCCAATTATCAGCAAAGTCATGGAATCCATCATTGCGTCAGATATCAAATCCTTCCTCTTCTCCAATGGCTTGATCTCTGATCATCAATTTGGATTCAGACCAGGTCATTCTACTCTGGACATGTTGCTTCTGCTGTCTCAACAATGGATGGAGGTCCTCAATGCCAAACAGGAAATCAGAGCTGTCTCACTTGACATATCACGTGCCTTCGATACGGTCTGGCACCCAGCTCTGCTCACCAAATTCACCTCCTATGGTATTCAGGGAAATCTCCACTCATGGCTTGCGGATTTCCTCTCTGGTCGTAGGCAACGTGTGGCCCTGAATGGATTTCTCTCATCTTCCCTGCCTGTTCTGTCTGGAGTTCCCCAAGGCAGTGTTCTGGGCCCTGTGCTATTTCTGGTCTTCATCAATGACCTCTCCGACTCTCTGGAAAATCCTCTCTATCTCTTTGCTGATGACTCCACTATCTGCCGCTCCATTCCTCATCCCTCAGATCGGCAGTCTGCAGCCTCCTCACTCTCTGCAGACCTGGACAAAATCACAGACTGGTCAAACAAGTGGAACATGTCTTTCAATCCTGACAAATCTCACACTCTTACAATGTCTCTCCGAAAGGACCGACTGGACAACCCTCCCGTCTACTTTCTCAACAATCCTCTCCAAGAAGTTCTGTCGCTCAAGCTTTTGGGTCTCACTATCTGCCATGATCTTTCTTGGGAAAACCACATTTCCAAGCTGGCCTCCAAAGCCAGTCGCCGACTGGGCATCCTCCGTCGTGTGAAGTCCTTCCTTGGCACACCTGAGCTCCTCACCACATACAAGGCTTTCATCCGCAGCTCAATGGAATACTGTTCCCCCCTCTGGGCTGGTGCTCCTGCCTCACACCTTGCTCGGCTTCACGCTGTTGAGGCCAAAGCTTTCAGAATCATTGGAATCTCCTGCGATGTAGTCAACTCCGAGGGCCTTTCACTCACTCACCGCAGGCAGGTTGGTGGTCTTTCTGTCTTCTACCGACTCCTCTCCGGCCTTGCTCCCCCAGCTCTCTCTGTGCTCTGTCCCCCCAATATTCCTTCAGGTCGCACAAGATCTGCCTGCAACCCTCTTATGGTTAAACTGCCAAAGTCTAGGCTCTCTGCTCACCTTCACTCTTTCATTCCCCTTTTCTCCCACCTCTGGAACAAACTCCCCCACTCCCTTCAATCCCACTCCTCCCTCCAGGTCTTTAAAACAGCTGTTCACCACCATCTCTTATCTTCCCACATCGAAAACCTTGATCTTTTCTATCCCCGGGAATTCACCCCAGTCCTTGCAGTGTTCATATGTTTTATTCCTCTCCCACCTCCCCCCAAGTCCTCCCGATGTCCCTGCTCTCAAATGTTGTGTTTGTGTCCTTCCCCCTCTCTCCCCATCTTGTCTGCCGCTCCCCTTGTTTTTTATGGTTTGTGTGTCGGTTTGTCTTTTTGTGTGATCGATCTTGTATACATTGTATATTTATCGATCGATCTTGTATACATATCTTGTATATAAGATCTTGTATATAAGATCGATCTTGTATACAAAAAAACAAACAAAAAAAAAAACCCCGATGGGACCAGCCCTCCCATATTTTATGAGATCCTCCCATGTCATGCTGAAGTACCCTCTGTCTCGTTTCATCCGTTACCGGGATGCCCTTTGTTCCGTATTGTCGGTATTTCCCATTATCCAGAATCACTGCTCACCTCCACTCATTTGTTCCTCTTTTTCCCACCTGTGGATCCAACTTCCACATCCTCTTCAATGTCATTCTTCCCTCCAGGTCTTCAAGCCACCTTTTCGCCACAATCTCAGATCGTCCCCCATCCAAGACCATGATCTTTTCTACCCTCATTAACCCACCCCAAATCCCCCGTCTTTCTAATTTTCTAGTTTTCCCTCCTTGGAGTTTCCTTCTGCATCCACATTGTCCACCCCATGTATTCTCTGTATCCATCTTGTCCACTCAATGCATGCATGTTTCTGTCTGTTATGTCCTGATCTATTTACTGTACCAGTTCTTTCACGACCCTCGACGATTTTTTTTTTTTTTTTTTTTTTTTTTTTTGTATACAGAGTCGAGGCTCGTAAAAGAGCTAACATTTATCAAACAAACAAATCAAACAAACAAGCAAACAAAGTATATAAAAAGGGGAGCGGTCGACAAGATGGGGAGAGAAGGGGAGGAAGCACACAAACACAACATTTGAGAGCAGGGACATCAGGAGATGTGTGGGAGGGAGAGGGCCTGGGGGGAGGCAGGATAGGCTTAAAACGCAAGGACACCAAGGACTTCCAGGAAAGAAGTCGGCACCTCAAAAAAGTGGTTTTGGGGTGAAATTAGCGGGGGTAGAAAAGATCAAGGTTTTGGATTGGGGAAGATAAGAGATGGTGGTGAACAGCTGTTTTAAAGACCTGGAGGGAGGAGTGGGATTGAAGAGAGTGAGGGAGTTTGTTCCAGAGGTGGGAGAAAAGAGGAATGAAGGAGTGAAGGTGAGCAGAGAGTCTTGATTTTGGCAGTTTAACCATAAGAGGGTTGCAGGCAGATCTTGTGCGACCTGTAGGAATATTTGGGGGACAGAGCCCAGAGACAGCTGGGGGTGCAAGGCCGGAGAGGAGTTGGTAGAAGACGGAAAGACCACCAACCTGCCTGCGGTGAGTAAGTGAAAGGCCCTCGGGGATAGCATCATCGCGGGAGATTCCAATGATTCTGAACGCTTTGGTTTCAACAGCGTGAAGACGAGCTAGGTGTGAGGCAGGAGCCCCAGCCCAGAGGGGAGAGCAGTACTACATTGAGCTGCAGATGAAAGCCTTGTATGTGGTGAGGAGCTCAGGTGTGCCAAGGAAGGACTTCGCACGACGGAGGATGCCCAGTCGGCGACTAGCTTTGGAGGCCAGATGGAGGCCAGATGTATACCAAAAATAAATTAGCTTGTTATGCCAATTACCAGGACGCACCTCGCCTACCCATATGTATGACAGATGTATGTATGTATGTATGTATGACAGCATGTGACCTGAACATGCTATAGAAGCCACCTCAAGCATAATTTTTTTTAAACCTCATACCTTATTTAAATACTTCATTAAAACCTAATAGCTTCTTTAAATAATTAAAACCTCATCCATTTACGAGTCGTCATCCTATTACCCCCACAAGGGGCGCTGTCTCTTCACCCCACATGGGGACCGACAGCTTCCCACTTATACGGATGACTGCGTCACTTTTTTTATTAGTCCCCTACCGGTGTACACCGGAGGGGACTATAGGTTTGCACGCCGTCCGTCCGTCAGTCCATCAGTCCGTCCGTCCGTCACGCAAAGAACAGTTTTCCGGACTTTTTTTTCTGAACGCTTAATGCCAATGATTTCAAGCTTGGTACATGGTTTCCTGATAAGTTACAGATCGAGTTCGAACTTCACGACGTTTCGATCATTTTTTCACAAAGTTATGGCACTTTGAACTTTGGTAATTCTGATAATTCTGATGATCCTTAACTCAGTGCCATTTTAAGTTTTAATTTCCTTTAAAAAAGATTTTCTCTGCAATAATAGGACCGATTGAGATCAAATTTTCACCGTAGGGGGGACTCGGTCTGTCGAATATTTTAATGGTAATTATGACGTCATAGGTCACGTGGTTCGGCCGCCATATTGTTCTTTGTGAAAACACGAAAACCCTTTTTTCTCTGCAACGGCCGAACAGATCGAGACCAAACTTTGCAGGCAGAATCGCATACCCATGACGAACAAAAAAAGTCACCGAGCATGACGTCATGCATCACATGGTTTCAGAGTTATGACGTTTTTAAGCATGAACCTTTAAAACCGAGCCGCTCCCTCATTTTTGATCCAATCGAGGGGAAACTTCACAGATCTGTTCAGCATCTCAATCTACTAAAATGTCCTTTTGGAATTTGCGATAGGGCACATGGTTTGGCAGATATCGTTAATTAAACGAAAATATTTTTAAAATGGATATCTCTTGTTTATTCGAGAGTTCTCCTCAAGCCGCACCACGCGCCCTCAGCCTCGTCTGCGAACGTCAACAGCGCGACACAGCGTGCACTTTTGGGAGGGGCGGAGCCAAGCCGAGCAACATATATATATACACACATCGATCATTGATCGTGAACCGGAAAATATAATAAATTACTGATATTTAGCGACTCGAAAGGTTCTTTATCAACAACTTATTTTCTCGTGCTTCTGCTGACCTGCCTGCAAGGTGTATAAATCGAAGTCCCGAGTGTGAATCACAGGTGAGCCCATCCTGAGGTAATTAGCGATTGGGAACGATTCAGAACCTGTGGGTAAATAATCCTTGGTAATTTCCCCAACAGTTTTCCGGACGACAGACTACCGGTAGGGGACATGTATTGCAGCGCAATACTCAGAATGCTTGTTTTTCATGAGAGCTGGTCACCTGTGGAGGATGGAGTGGCAGCCTATACAGCAATGTGATGTCTGCAAAGCATCTCCGCCCCAACTATCAATGGGGTTTTGATAAATCTGGCCATTTGTCCTGTAATGGAGTTACTAACCTGATTAACACGAGCTCTTCTCATGAGAGGGGGAAGGGAGAGTTGGAGGCATAAGTAATGTAGGCAGTTTAACATTTGTCAAAAGGGGGGAGAAGGGGAGTGTAGAATATAATTTTAAAGGAAGTATTCTGCTTGGGGCCGGAGGGCCAGAACTAGGGGTTGGAGGATGAAATCAATGGGTCGAGGGGGAGAGGGTTTGAGATTGGCCGTTGGCAAGATCGAGCTCGTGTCTGGTTGGATGGGCGAGATCATGTAGAGGTTTATGGTTGGAAGCAGTCAGGTTAGGGATGACAGAGGCCTTATTTCTGAACAGGATCAAATTACAGAAGTTGTGCAACACAATTATGCTTGGCTCTTTGGTAAGCCAATGACTGACCTGCATGAGATAACCAGTTTTCTGGTCCATCTGAGTAACCAACTGAGCCCTGAGCCGCACGAGCTTTTACACAAGTGTGCGAGCCTGGAGGAATTGTCCTCTGCTGCTCTATACGTTTGCATTTCCATGTGTTCTCATCCAATTAATTGTGTCAGACCCAGGATACCTCCTGCCTGGAGATTTTGTTGTTTTTCTTGGGGTTTCTTCTCAGCCATTTGAATGAGGTGATCCCTCTTGCTATCCCAGCACTTCTACTTGTTATTAACCTCGAGCAAGAGATAAGATGGCTTTATGTGGTGATGGTGTAAGAGTAGGGAATTGGTACCAGTTTCCTTAGACATCAGATGCACCATTTGCACTCACCAACTCTCCAAACGACACCATGGAATCTTTAATATTCACCAACAAATGTCAGCACTTGGGACACCTGGCTTAATGTGCATTGGAAGGACGGCTTCCTCTTATGAAGTTACCAATCCAACAGTTTGTCAGGTCGGAAATGAAACCTGGACACAACAGCTGAGTGCTACTTCTGCACCATCATGCCAGACCAATGCGCTCCACAAATGATCTCCGCATGTGCGAGTCAGTTGGAAAATTGGGATGATGTTCATGAGAATGCAATAAATACAACATCGACACATGGCAATGTCAGAATTCTCAAGAAAATATTTACTCGCACCAAACAAAACATGCAACCTCATGTGTGTCACAGCCAATTGCATGCCATCAATAATGAGGAGCACGATAAACAACACTGGCCATGAAAGCTGCATCCCAAACCAACACAAATAAACTTGGATTTGATAAGATTCTTCATGATGGGCATCAAAACAAATAAAAAAAATTAATCAAGTGATGGGTATTGGGCATTGATCACACTCAGCTGCAGCACAACAAGGGGTTCAGGATGCAAGATCGGTAAAGAAGAGTCACTGTGTGACGTCCCGATGGAGTTCCACCAATTTCAAATGCAGACCTCGAGTGTAATTGCAGGTGATTTAAAATCCGTAAAGCCGCC
Organism: Myxine glutinosa; assembly: GCF_964187855.1. Taxonomy (NCBI): domain Eukaryota; kingdom Metazoa; phylum Chordata; class Myxini; order Myxiniformes; family Myxinidae; genus Myxine; species Myxine glutinosa. Next base: position 23,197,828 of record NC_136273.1, read on the forward strand.
AGGCTCCACTAATTAATACATCCCTTTAGCCACTGGTTGGCAGAAGAAAAACAATGAATATGTGGAATAAAACGTCATGCGCAATCGACTTCAATTCATACCTGTCACTTCGAGCATAACGTCCTCCATTGTAACCAGGACTTGGCCAGTCAATGTACAGGTGGAGGTACAGAGACTGGCTAATGCCCTCTCTTTGTTACTTGGTGGTTTGGGATGAACAGGCTGGAATAGATATCAGGCAGTGATGGTCTGCTAATGAAAGGTGATGCACAGCCAGAGAAGAGCTAACAGTGAAGATCGGTGTCGAAGGCAAGATGTGCCTAAGGAAAGAAATGGAAAGATTCGATTCGTTTGTGCTGGCAGTGAAGAAAATGAGAATGATGAAGAGTTAAACTAGTTAATAGTGACAGACATTAACACACGGTGCAATTCAAAGGAGGAAATCAGAAGAAAAAAAAACATTAAAATGGCCGAGGTTAAAACACACCCTTTCCTCTGGAAAGCTCAGCAAAGCTTCATCGTCGTCATACTCGTCAGAATAGCTGTAATCCTCTACAAGATGTGCTGAAGATGATCCTTGGACCGAAGGCCGGACCGTCCTCCGATGGAACCTCTGACACCATGATGTCAGGGAGCAGTGCAGTTTACACCCCGCAATACGCCACGTTCCCACGTCACCCATAGGTGTCATGAGGGTCACCTGATCATCACCGTCCCGGCTCTCACTCTGCCGTTTAGCAAAGTTCACAAAAACCTGCAAAACGTGTCAAGAGGTTCAATACCTACCATAATAAATGCTTTGTAACATCATGGAAATATCCCACTATACTAGCTACAGCTTATGTTCATACGACAACCATTATATATTGTCGTGTTCCGAGGAATTAAAATCCTCCAAGGAAACAGATAGCCAAACGAGCTTACACTCCGAGGCGTTCAGTCAAAAATATAGCGGTGTTCACGTGAGGGAAAGGAGAATGACAAACTTACCTTCACGGGTCCCACCGGTAGTCTTCAAACCTGCGATGATCAATTCAAACTGGCACAGATTTAAAATGTGCAAAAATACCGGCTTTATTGAAGAAATGCCGGTAACAAAGGAATGCATGATAAAATTAAGATTCCCAAATGGGACGTTCCCATACAGACTAATATACAAACAAAGGGAACAAATAACTGGTGAAAATAAATATGTGTGTGTTTCTCAACTAGGCACTTAGCTCTGAGCGTCTCCTGAACCCCGTCGGAAATCGTCCAGGCCCCGAGCGCGCAATCCGGGCACGGCACAGGCCCTGGCAAGAAGTAGGCCTCAGCGCGCCCTCATTCACTCAGCCGCATTCGTCCTCGTCGTCCACCTCACCAGCACCGTCTCTCAGCGCAAGAGCGCTATAAAATGTTCAGGTGGTCGTCAAGACGGCCATAATGCGAGAGCACAACCGCGACTGCACAGCACCAATGTTCCAACGCAAGCGATAGTAGACCTCGACCGTTCGCTATCAAAGTCCCGAAGCAGAGATAGAAAATGTCGGCCCCCCAACTCCTTTGTACTCAAGGCTCTGACGTCATCCATGCCGCCCATGCCTGCTCCTATCAGCCAGTCCCTCTCTTCGTTGCTCGACAATCCTAACCACTCACCGCTCTTCGGGGTGTGGCCTCCCAGACCTGCCTGCTTGATGTTATCACACATCGGTGGTATCATTGGTGGTTGAATGTCCTGTTTCCGGTTAGTTTTTATTTAGTGTCGTTTAATGCGCTATTTCCTGGCTTTGTGTGTGTGCTGCATTGTCAAAAGGAACAGAGGAAAAATAACAGAGGCCATTTACATACAGGGGATTAATTACCCATAATCCCTAACTAATTAACATAACCCCACCCCTCATGATGGGAACGAAGATACGCTCTTATCCGACATACGGTCTACCGGATCCCTACTTATGGAACATGGGCTTCTTCTTCTTCACGACAGTCGGAGCACAATACCTATACAATTCTACCTGGACTAAGGTATTGCATTGCCTACCCCCCACAAATGTAACAATATATATATATATTGCCTACCCCCCACCCCCACATTGCCTAACCCCCACAAATGTACGTACGGGCGGCAGGATATCAACTTGTGTAGAGGCACACCCCTCTCTCACAGGTACTTTTCCATGTATTTTCTGCTTTGTTTAGAAGCTTTTTAGCCATTTGCAGTAACAATACTTATCTGGCACGCTCGATATACAAGTAGTGGACGAAAAATTGGAAACACCTGGGTAAATGAGGGACACCAAGCAACAGTTTGCACAAAGGTGTGGCCCATGTGTTAAGAAAATAACATCCCAGCATGCTTAGGGGCATGTATAAAAATGCTGTACAGGCCTGGTTGCCCATATTTATGGCTATCATGGCTGCAAGAGGAGACCCCCCCCAACCCCATGTCGCAATCCTCAGAGCACGTGTGGTGGTCGCCCAATTGTTTGATGAGCATGACTGACATTATCCATATGCCACGGCCTTCTCAGTCACCAGATCTGAACCCAATCGGGCAATTATGGGATATTCTGGAACAACGCCTGAGACAGCGTTTTCCATCTCCATCAAACAGGTACGAGTTGATTGACTTTCTCATAGAAGAATGGTGCCGCATCCCTCCTGCAGAATTCCAGACGCTAGTGGATTCTGTGCGATGGGGGATACAGGCCGTACTGGCCACACGTGGTGGGCCAACGCCCTAGTGACTTTACATTGGTGTTTCCATTTTTTTGACCACGTGGTGGTACATTCCCTGCCCCGATGACCATGTTCGCTAGGGGTTTCTGCGCATGTGCGCCGAGCATTTTGGGGTGGATTTCGTCATTTTGAAAGTCGCATATCACATCAGGTCACAGTTGGGTGGGCGAGAGTTTGGACATTGATACAATTATGCTTTCCTCTACTACCGCACAACCACTTCAGCTCTTATCCACCATGCTCACATGATCCAACGTTGTTTGGCTCAAAGAGTAGTCCACGATGCCCAACACATGCCGGTCCTGCTGTAAATACCGAAACACCTTTGCCAGAGAGATGTCTGTCCCAGCCAGCTGGAACTGCACTCTAGTATGATGACTTTCCTGGAAGGAGAGACAGAAGCACAAATTGATGGGCTTTATGGATGAGAACCCACGGCCTGACAAATCTGACAAGTCAAGTGAACAGTTCATGCAATGGTGACCACCTAACTTCCTGGCTAGAGGAAGCAACTTCTGGTCACATGAAAGGACCATTTATTTAATCTATCACGTATATGGAAGAATTTTTGAACACCCCACACCCTGCAAGGAATGGGCAATGGGAACTTCCACAAATTAACAACACATTGCCAGAGCTCTGTCGGTTTTCAAGCCCAAAAGATAAGACATTTCAATGTTTTGTGTTGAATAAGAGTTGAGATCATTAACTCCGCCATCAAAAGTGAACGGAGGTTATGTTTTCACCACTATCTGTCTGTCTGTGAGCAGGATACCTCAAAAGGTTATGGATGGATTCGGACAAAACTTGGTGGACAGGTTGGGTGTGACAAAGACAAATTGATTCGATTTTGGTGAAGATCTCGATCCGGATACTAGAAATTTTTAAGTGATTCTTCACCATTGAGAGATAGCACAAAAAAGCGATACATAGCACAATATCTCAGAAAGTTATGGACGGATTCGGACGAAACTTGGTGAATGAGTTGGGAAGGTGACAATAACAAACTGATTAGATTTTGGTTCAGGTCCGGATGCAGATCTGGCCTATCAGTGGGATACAAAACACAAACTGTTCAGCCTGTTGGAAGTATGCGCTCTACTGAGTGCTGTCCTATTTTAATACAGCGTTGTGATAAAGAAATGCGTGGAAAGGTGACATAAGGTGATATACATGTACATCAGAATACACCTCCAAACAACGGAAGGCATAGTCCGCAAGTAAAGCAGGTGAGTCGAGTTTTCAGCTCCGTAATATGGACCACATGATCTGTATGTAAACATTGCTAGTATTAGGCATTCCTATCACAGGTAAGGCTCTGGGTGCCATCATTACAAATCTACTAACCTGGTGGACACACTCAAAGCATTCAAACCTCCCAGTTGTTTGTTGAACATATTCACATGTGCTGTACACAGACAGGTATTCAAGATGTTATTAGGCCTGAACCTAATCAAGCTCTTTGCCAGGCAAAAACTACAGCGAGTCTTACCTTCAACACCGAATCAGGAAAGTTGTGCAAGAAAAAGCGTGTAACCTCCTTCACACTGCTGGTGGATTTTGCACGAATAGTAACCATGTAACCATCACCGAACCTGCGTTGGACACCCAAAAGCCGAAATTTAAAAACACAACCTGCTCAACTCTAAGAGGTTTTATTTATACCAAAAACAAGTCAAGTGATGGAACTCGTCATGACTTCCAATGTTGTCCGATTTCCTACTTCTTATATTAGATTCCAAAACAAGCGCAACATCAAACGATGTGAAGAAGCAATAAGCAATACACAAGTCACCAAGCCACACCTGTTCTTGAGATGTTGGCTGCTGCCCAGGCAACGGAAACGGCCATTGACCATAATGGCAAGTCGTGTGCACAAAGCCTCACATTCCTCCATGCTAAGGGGACACAATCCAGAGGACAACCAGTCGGTCATAATGTCAGATTTGCACCATCGATGTTGCTAACAGATTATGATCAAGTTGCACCGACAGTGGACCTGTGTGATGTAAGAATGACGGAACGACCAGACTTGACAATGTCCAGAATCAGATTCCACAAAAACCTCCGTGATGCTGGGTCCATTCCAGTGGTTGGTTCATCCTGGAGCAACAGAGGCAGGAAGTTATGGGTATTACTCGGAGGCAGGCAACATGTACAACAACAACAACAACAACAACAACATGCATTTTAAGGCCATTTTCCCTGCTAGAGCGGGGGTTAGCCTTGTGGTCCCCATGACATGTAAACATGTAAACCAAGGCAACATGTAATCCAATCTAATAATGCCGATTAATTGTCCTACACGTTTGCACCTTCATATTGCCCGGGCAAACGGAGGTGATTACGTGTCAAATCTCACTCGAGCTCTCCATACTTGATGAGGTTAAAAAGAGGTGTGCAGGTTATAGTAAGCACCATATTACCAAAAAGATTAGATGTGGGCAGCCCGTCAATGCAATGGCAGTGCTAAGCTTGCGCTTATCGCCACCGCTGTACAATCCAGCAGGTCGGTTCGCCTGGCTCGATAGGCCTAACTTCTGAAGACCCCATTCCACCACCTGGAGATGGAGGACAACAAAAGCAATGAGAAAAAAAATTAGGAAGCAAAATAAATAAATATATGAACCATTGACAAAATGGACAGTTGTCTGTTAATCAACTCTACTCCTTTTCTGGCTGTAGTGGTGCTCAAGTTCTCTAACAGGACAAACACCAAAAAGACAGCAGTGATGTGAACAGAGAAGGTCCATAGGTTACCTCTACATCTCAAACTACCAAAATCAAACAAATGCAAAAAGATTAAATAACACAATACTATTACATTGATGGAGAGGGTTGGAAAGGAGGTCTGGAGTGGGTTTAAGGCCTTCGCACCATACGTGCTTTGCATCGTAATATGTCTTTTGGTATATGTGAGATCCATCTGTATTAAGTATATGTGAGAGGGTGAATTTGGCTGGCGTGACCCAACTGGGTGGATGGGAAGAGTCATTTTAGCCAAGTTAGGGGAAGATTTTATTTTAGCCTATTCATGCCAAGTCAGCTCCCACCGAGGCGTATTTTAACCTGAGCGTCAGACTGGGCGGGGGCTGGGTGAGAGGGAGGTGCTCCTCAAAATCGACACGGCGGCTCAGGCATGGCGGTACTTCTTCCCTCCCGCAAACCACCAGTGGCTGGGTGGGGGGCAAGGGAGACGTGGCGGAGGAAAAATTAGGCCCTCTAAGATGTATCAGGTGAGGGGCAGAACCTCGAGCATGGCCATGAGAAAACCGGCATGCCATTGGCCCACACTGCCAGAGAAGGAAGGATGGGCCATGCACTATGCCCACCTCTGATTTGAGGAATCAAGGTAGCACACCAATGCACCATTCACCGTGCTGCTTGAACACAGCACTGATTGGTTCGGCAAGAGTGCTATCGATTGGTCAATGACGTCTTCATGTGGGAGTGCAGTGGGTTATGGGAGTGTCAATGACGTCTTCTGACACTCCCAAGTGTCAGAAACACTTCCAGGCCATCTTCTTTGTGAACTTCGCCACCTCCTCCAGCACACAAAGATAATCCGCTGAGTTCATTCCAGGATGAACTGCTAGCCCTTTAATCATCCTGCCCAGGTATGTGAATGTTTAATGTGTCTGTTGCCTTGAGGCATTTGTTTATTGTTTGTTGTCATTGCTTGTTTAACTACAGAGTGGCCACAAAGTCCCTATGCACATTAGTGTGTCCTCTGTTACTTATTACTTGCAAAATTGAAGAATTTTCAAGTATATTGGTCGGTTGCATTTGTTATTCTGTCTGTCTGTCTGTCTGTCTGTTTGTTTGTCACCGGCCTACAGGTCACAATTCTAAACCGATCATCATGAAACTTCACCAAATTGTAGAGGTCGTCACAATTGAGAAACCTATTGATTTTGAGGTCAAAGGTCATCTGGAGATGAAATTTATAAAATCGCCATTTTTAATCCGATTGACTTGAAAATTGAATAGCATTTGCACATCGAGTCACTAAATTGGGAAATCAACTATTTTTGAGGTCAAAAGATCAACTCAAGGTCAAACTTCCAAAATCATAAATTTTCATCTGATTGACTTACCTGTCAATTTTCATCCGATTGACTTGAAAATTTAACAGCATTTGCACAGTGCCTCACTGAATTGGGAAACCAACTATTTTAAGGTCAAAAGGTCAAAGGTCAACTCAAGGTCAAACTTCTAAAATCATCAATTTTCATCTGGAAAATCATCACTTTTCATCATATTGACCCAAGCTTTGATCAAGATCATCAATTTGAATCTTGATAAAATGGACAATTTGCTGGATTAATGGCAACCTTTTTGGGGTGGGGGGGGGGGGGGAGTGGATTTTGCAAGTATCGTGCTCTGCGTGAAGTCTTCTCGTTTGTTTTATTTGTTTTTCGGGTACGGCTTCAGCATGATGCACACCGGTGAGTACACAATAGAAGAGAGACCGATTACTTGTGTTTGGGTGCACGACCGCCCGTGCGAAGGAGCAAGTGTTAAAGACATAAGGACAAGATTTTCGCAGAGGTTTGATGAGCCAGCTCCTACACGTGACATGATGCGGGCATGGGAGAAGGATTTTTCAAAAGGGAGTGTCCTTGATTTGACTTGATTTAGAGCAAGGCTCTTCTGCAGCGATCTCCCACCATTAAATCAAGATTGAGTGTATTTTTTTTGGATGAGTGTGCTATTTACCTCAGCAATCGATCCAGGAATGTTTATTTTTGGTGCAAAGAAAATCCTCAATTTTATGAGGAAATTGAACAGCATCCTCCTCATGTCATGATGTGGGCAGCAATTTCAGAAGATCACTTGATAGGGCCATATGTTTTTGATGCGAGTGTCAATCACACTGCTTATTTGAATATGCTTCAGACGTGGTTTGTTCCACAACTGTGTGAGAGAGGTCTCGGGGCAGCAGCTATCCTGCAACAAGATGGTGCATGCTCTCGCAGTTAGAGAATATCTCGACGACAAATTCAGTGGAAGATTGATTGGACGTAGATCTGAGATAGTGTGGCCTCCTCGAAGTCCGGACTTAACATGTGACAACTATCTTTGGGGCATTGTGAAAAAGGAAATTTCTCATCTCTGCCTAACAACAGTTGAAGACCTCAAAACAGCTGTCAGGGGCATAAAAGCTGTGACAAAACAGCTTTTATGACCTCCAACCCTCAACATGGAAGATGTCCAGAAGAACATGGAGAAAAATTAAGATTTGTGTGGAGAATTGAGGGAAACATACAGATAAATTCTAACTAAATTCTAACTGCGTGCATGGGGACTTTGTGGCCACCATGTAGACCAGCACTCGGTAGAAAGCATACCTCTGCCAGGCTGAACAGTTTACGTTTTGCATCCCACTGATAGGCCATATCTGGATCCAGACCTGAACCAAAATCGAATCGCTTGTTCTCATCACTTAACCTACTCATCCACCTAGTTTTGTAACAAGTAAGTAGTCCACAACTTTTTGAAATGTCGTGCTATATATCGTTTTTGGCCCTGTCTCTCCATGGTGAAGAATGACTTACAAAATTATAAACATTTTCGTATCCAGATCCGTATTCCTGGTCACACACCCAACCTGTCCACCAAGTTTCGTCCGAATCCGTCTATAACGTTTTGAAATATCATGCTATATGTTGGTTTTAGCCCCATCTCTCAATGGTGAAGAATCACTTAAATTCTCTGATCCATATCCAGATTCGAGTCTTCACTAGAATTGAATCAATTATTCCTCGTCACAAACCCAATCTGTCCACCAAGTTTCGTCCAAATCCGTCCACAACTTTGAAATATTGTGCTATGTATCGTTTTCTTGCCCAATCTCTCAATGGTAAAGAATCACTTAAAAAATTCTCAGATCCAGATTTTGATCTTCACCAATATCTAATTTCAACTTTGTCACATACCCAACCCTCTCCACCAAATTTCGTCCGAATCCATCCACAATCTTTTGAGATATCCTGTTCACAGACAGACAAACAGACAGGGGTAAAACCATAACCACAGCCCACCTTTGGCGGTGGAGGTAATAATGACCGAACGTTGTCTTTTGTGTTCGAGATCCATCTTGCGTATATGCAATTTGATTATTTATTTCCAAGTGCACTCGTGTGTGTCTGGTTTCCACCATCTTTCTCACATTGATCGGTCATTTATTTGAAACCCCTGGAAGAAAATATTAATTATGGTAACCCCTTTATTCGTCTAATTTAGACACACACAAAGAGAGGCATGGTCACATGGTTCGGGTGGTGTGTCATCCAAATTAAGCTTTAAACTGGCTATCCATGGGATGTGAACACACGGCACATACAGTTCCCATCTTATCACTGGCAGTTTTGGGTGGGGCTCCATGAACATGGCAGTACATTTTATATAATACGATCCTAACCTGCTTCTCCTCCCTCCATGGAACACCACGCAGTCGCGTGAACAGTTGTAGATGCTCACGTGCTGTCAGCTCATCGAAGAGGGCATCAAACTGTGGGCAGTAACCCAGGCTCTGCTGTACTCCACTCAGCTCTTGCAGCACACTACAGTCACCGGATATATTAAAAATACACACATTTACCATGCTAGATAATTATGGGTCACATAATTACTCCTGAAAGTGTCACAGCGCCAAAGGTCCTATGCAACATCGATGCCCCTTCTTAGCAGATCTCAACCCAGCCCTTTGGATCCATTTCCCTAGTGGTGTGCACCCCAAACAATTTTAAATAAACAAAAAAAATTCAAATGGTGTGAGGAACCTGTATCCATTGACGTAAGCATTTCCAGATGTGATCGGAGAGTCGCCGGTTAACATGCGAAACGTGCTAGTCTTTCCAGCTCCATTTACACCCAGTAGGCCGAAACATTCCCCGCGACGTACACCCAAGCACAGCCGGTCCACTGCTAGCATGCACCCATGCCGCACATGAAACACCTGCCGATGATACGTGCAAGCACAGTGCAATGTGTAGGAATGAATGGGTCAAAAGATAGTAGATACACGAAATGGGGAAACTTGAACATGTCACAATTGCAGTACCTTCAGAAAGTATTCACACCCCTTGACTTTTTTCACATTTTGTTGTTACAGCCTGAATTTAAAATGGACTCAATTGACATTTTTTGTCACTGATCTACACATAATACCCCATAATGTCAAAGTGGAAATTTGTTTATAGAAAATTTTACAAAATAATTAAAAATGAAATACAGAAATATCTAATTGACAAAAATATTCAACCCCCTGAGTCAATACTTCATAGAAGCGCCTTTGGCAGCGATTACAGGTTCGAGTCTTCTTGGGTATGTCTGTATCAGCTTTGCACATCTGCATTTTGGGGAGTTTCTCCCATTCTTCCTTGCAGATTTGCTCAAGCTCTGTCAGATTGGATGGGGAGCATCAGTGACCAGCAATCTTCAAATCTTTACACAGATTCTTAATGGGGATTCGCAGGTTCTCCTCAAGGATTTGCCTGCATTTGGCTCCATTCATTGTTCCCCCTATCCTTACCAGTCTCCCGGTCCCTGCTGCTGAAAAGCATCCCCATAGCATGATGCTGTCACCACCATGCTTCATGGTAAGGATAGTGTGCGATGGGTGATTAACTGTGCTAGGTTTCTGCCAGACATAGCACTTTACATTAAAGCCAAAGAGTTCAATTTTTGTCTCATCAGATCACATAATCTTTTGCCTCATGCTCTCATGTATTTCACGTGCCTTTTTGCAAACTCCAGGTGTGCTGTCACGTGCCTTTTTCTCAGGAGTGGCTTCCATTTGGCCACTCTCCCATAACGCCTAGATTTGTGAAGTGCTGCAGAGACTGTTGTCCTTCCGGCAGGCTCTCCCATCTCAGCCAAGGAACTCTGTAGTTCTGTCAGAGTGGTCATTGGGTTCTTGGTAACCTCCCTGACCAAGGTCCTTCTTGCCCGGTTGCTCAGTTTGGTCGGACAGCCAGCTCTAGGTAGAGTCTGGATAGTTCCATATTTGTTCCATTTCCTAATGATGAAGCTCACTGTGTTCTTCAGAACTTTCAACACGCTACAAATATTTTTGTACCCTTCCCCAGATCAATGCATCCTCACAATTATATCTCTGAGTTCTACAGACAGTTTCTTGGACTTCATGGTAGAGTTTCTGCTCTGACATGCATTGTCTACTGTTGGACCTTATATAGAAAGGTGCGTTTCCAAGTCATGTCGAGTCAATTGAATTGGGCACAGATGTACTCCAATCAAGTTGTAGAGAGATCTCAAGGATGATCTAAGGAAATTGGATGCACCTGAGATCAATTTGGAGCGTCATAGCAAAAGGGTTGAATACTTATTGGCTCAAGACATTTCAGCTTTTCATTTATAATTATTTTGCAAAAGTTTCTAACAAAAAAAAAAAAAAAAATGCTCTTTGACATTATGGAATGTTTAGATCAGTGACAAAAAGAATCTCAACTTAATCCATTTTCAATTCAGGGTGTAACACAACAAAATGTGAAAAGCCTAGGGGAGTGAATACTTTCTGAAGGCACTGTAACTTTCCATTCAGCAGCACGTGATTTTCACTTAGTGGGAGTAACTGATAATTTTATAACCGATCAACACAGGATCATGCCTTGGTGAGGTCAAGGAGCTGTAGAACATCCCCCTCGGCATCACCGCGTTTGACACGCCGGCGTTCATTAGCAACATCTTCATCCTCCGACCCAACAGACTTGTCTGCCAAAGCAAGTCTCCTTTGCAACATGAAAGACAAAGCAAATGCATTCTTCCATGTACTTCATCTCCTAACTTCCAAAACGACTCCAGTGCAAGTGTTCTACTTTCAGAATGAGCAGTTACAATCTTACTTACCTATTGCGTGGTCCTCAACAATTTCCTCTTTCCTTTAATTGATGAACAGAAACCTTATTTATTCGATAGCATTTTGTTTAACCTGAATAAATGCCACAAGTCTCTAAAACCGATAACAACAACAACAAATGTGAATTCCCACCTCTTGCTTTGTCTTCATTCACCCCCTTATTCAACAATCAACATGTACTTGTATAAGAAAAATCTTTCCCATGACCCTTCACAAAAATTTTTTTAAATCCCAACAACACTTCCTGCAAGATGCATAGACAGGGAATCATCTAAAAATGTACCTTTTCATGCAATATCATAAAACAACTGGTACCTGGATTTGAGGAAGAAGCCATATTGGCACATAATTGTGAAGAAGAAACCTACAAAACCCTCGATTGCCATGGCAACAAGGCCTCGAGTAATGATGTCCCACTGAAAGGGCGAATTGATCTTGGCCTGCTGACCTGCGTACACAAAATGATAAACATAGGGGCAATACCCCTGGTGTTCACCTGGTAGAATAAACAGTACACTGCACTGACTAAAGGTATTTTAAACCAATTTCAATGGTTGCGAGAAGACAGGGCAGCATGTAGAATCATACTAACATAATCATAAGACTATAAACAAACAAATCAAAATATACCTATTTTGGGGGCAACCCCTCTGCCCCCCACCCCCTCCATCCCCCCACCCCCTCCATCCCCCAACCCCGTATACCTCCTCAGACCCCAATTTTTATAATGCCTTGAACAAACATTGGTACATCACGGGTGATGAAGGTTGTGGTGAAGATTCATCGAAATTGCGTGTGTAGATTCTGAGAAGAAAGCAAACACCTATTTTGGGGAGCAATCCCCCCCACCGGACGGACTGATGACGCGCCATCGCATAAGCTCCCCTGAACTTCGTACAGTGGGTAATCTCACTGTTTTATGCCCAAAGGTCGCATAAAGATCTCACCATAAACAAAGAGGTATCATCAATTCATCATAAATACCTATCTTGGCGTAGTATTCATTCATATACTCATTGTAGGCCAGGTCCATAAGTCCACGGCCCAGGTTGTAATTCGGGAATATCAAAAACACAGTCTTCAGGTACTCGTTCACCAACTTTATTTCCTGAAAAAGATATCAAATAGTTTCGTATTGTACACAATTGCTTCTTTTTTTTTTTTGGTACACAATTGCTTCCTGAATAGGTGCTATGAGAGGACCCATCTGAGTTGCTAGGGCTAAGTAGTTTGGTTGTGAGTAGTTAGTACAGTTTGACCAGAGAGTTTTTGTTTATACCATTTGGTAAGCTGCATCACGCTAAAGGCCAGATAGGGATAACAATATACAAATAGGAGTGATTAATCAGACAATTATCATTATATGAACCATCGTTTTGGATAAACTCAACTGCCTTTCCTCGGGAAAGGAACATGCAGCAACCTTGTTTTGTTACCAAAAACACTTCCTTTACTCAATCATGTACAGATAAGACAGAATCCCAAATTATCAGTACATCGTCAATCCCAGATTATTTTGTATGCATCATTCACTAGCCTGGTGTTGGCTTAGCGGTTAGGGTGCCGGCTTGGGATCCTAGGATCCTGGGTTTGAATCTCGGTCGATCGCTGAATTAACACCAGGGGGGTTGACTCAGCCTGTCATCCTTCGAGGTCGGCAAATTGAGTACTAGTTCACTGGTAATTCCCTGTGTGTCGCAAGAGGCGACTAACAGGGTTGGTGGCAGGAAGGTCATCCTGTCATAAAACATTGCTTCAAAAAGGAGACCAAGGTGTCCGAAAAAGGCCAACCCCTGCTCTGCGGGGAAAAATGGCCTCTAAAGGTGGTTCCTTTTTTTCACTCCCCGTTGATGGAATCTGCTCTACCACTGAAAAGGGGCAGAGGTGTTGTGTTCGATGCTTCCTGGTGTTTCGAGTATCTGTGATCAAGAACGTGCAGAATATAGGCCCTTTTTGAGGAAAGGCAGTTCAGATTATATAAGTCAGTCATCTGCTTGGCATTTCATGGACAACTTCCCATTTGCATAAATCTTTTGTTCTTTTTGAGCTAAATTTATTTTTTAGAGAGTTCATGGAACACCTTGCGTTACAATCTTGAGAAAAAAAGGACATGGGAAGGTGTGTGAGCGGCAAATTTGATTTGTCGAGATAACGTAAAATGCAGTAATATTTTGTTACGTACTGCTATACGGAAGGTTTTTGAAAATGCTAAGAAGGCAATTTGTGTTCTACTGTGTTCAACTATATATTTCATTTGAAATAAAATTAATATTTTAAAGGATGCAGAAAAAAAATTTTGGGAAATTTACCGCCGTTGATGCAGCGTCTTTCACATCACCTTATTTAACGTGTTACATTAGTTCTTCAGGAATGTTGTTTGTGTCCTTTATGACGTCCCTAAAAACAATAAATTTCCTGGTTGGAATGATTTTCAATTTGGTTTGACAGGCAAAGAAACTTTAAAAAATTACATTACTCCTTGCTCTGTGCGCATGCATGCTCGAGACGAGACTCCGTACAATTCAGAGCCAAAGTACTGCTAAACTGCAGGTCCACGTTCTGATTAATGTTCAGAAATATAACATTCAATTGAAATCAAGTTGTTCCTCAATCATAAACTGACGTTTGTAGACAGACAGTGGTCAAAGACAGACAAATTGAACGTTTTAGCTCTTACACGAGCCTCGATCTTGTATCCAAAAAAATAAAATATTGAACCCCACTTTTCGCTTCACACATCCCACATGTGAGTTTAAGATGGGGTTAAAGGGGTAATAAAGATCATGGGTCGGGATGGGGGATGACATGAGATGCCAGTGCACTGCTGGCTTGAAGTTCTGGAGGAAAGACTGAGACAGAACAGCCTCTGGAAGGCGTTTCCACGGAGGGAAGAAGCGAGGAATAAAGGATTTCAGGCGTGTGATAAGTCTAAATTTTGGTTTAACTAGTTAATTGAAGAATGCATACATCCTGGAGCAAATAAGGAAGGTCAGAGGACAGAGAGCAGAGGAAGCAATATCACAATTAAGGTGAGAATGTTAATAATCACCAAAAGAAGACGCCTCGCATCTCAAATAGTTGAGCTAATGCTAAATATTTATCTTGGCAAATATAGAAACCTCTAGGCCGGGCACCACCACAAAGGCGATTTGTTTGTGCGGATACCAGGAGATTTCTGGGCCTTTTCCCAAGAGTAGCCTCACCTTCGCTTTGTAATCAAGCGTACGTCTTTCTGTTTTCTACCGACTCCTCTCCGGCCTTGCTCCCCCAGCTCTCTCTGTGCTCTGTCCCCCAAATATTCCTACAGGTCGCACAAGATCTGCCAGCAACCCTCTGATGATTAAACTGCCGAAATCTCGGCTCTCTGCTCACCTTCACTCTTTCATTCCTCTTTTCTCCCGCCTCTGGAACAAACTCCCATACTCCCTTAAATCCCACTCCTCCTCCAGGTCTTTAAAACAGCTGTTCACCACCATCGCTTACCTTTCCCCATCCAAAACCTTGATCATTTCTACCCCCGCTAATTCACCCCAGATCCACCTTGTTTGAAATTCCAACTTCTTTCCTGGAAGTCCCGGCAGTGTCCATATGTTTTATTTCTCTCCCATCCCCCCCTCCCCCTTCCCATGCCTCCCCCCCAAAGCCCTCTCCCTCCCACAGATCTCTCAATGTCTCCATGTCTCTCGGTCCCTGCTCTCAAATGTTGTGTTTGTGTCCTTCCCCCTCTCTCCCCATCTTGTCTACCGCTCCCGATGTTATATGTTTTATGTGTCGGTTTGTCTTTCTGTGTGATTAATGTTCGCTCTTTCACGAGCCTCGATCTTGTATACAAAAAAAAAAAAAAAAAAAAAAAAAAAACATCGCATGCAACAAACTTATTTCACCCGACTATTGTCCGCATATTCAGCGAAGAGTAGAACTTGTGTTACTGCAAGTGAATCGCCAGTGATTTACTTACATAAACGTCACACCTAGAAATTTCTCAGAATCCACAATGCATTTATATATATTATATATATATTCGAGTCGGGATGAATCTGATGGTTTCATATACTTATCCACTTGTCAACCAACACAAATTGGAGAATCTATTTGTAGTTTTAATCTAATATTAGACATCAGAATTTTTTGTTAATTCCTGAAACGGTGTTTTGAAATTGGTCTGGATGACGTGCTTGATTCACGCCAACGTATGTTCAAGTCGATCACGTGAATGTGTTCGTATTCAATGCTTAATGCAAAAGTCCTTTCTGACCCTTGTAGGTCTAGTTTCTTATCAAACTCTTGATAACTCTTGATAACTCTTCAACAACCTAACATTGCAACAAACAACAATCTATAACACAACTCCAAGGCCAAACAGTGTGATAACAAGCAAGGCCGCTTGTAGCATGGCCGAGACCAACAGAGCTTGTACACACTGAGCAAAGGGTCGAACCTGATCATGCTCAAACAACTGCAGCAAGAATGTGGTAACCGTGGCGGTGATGCCGATAAAGAGGTTGATGACCAGAAGAAAAACGTAAGCCGTGCTGGGCTCGGAGAACCAGAAGGAGGCAGGGTACATGGTCGGGGTGATGGACCAACTGCAAGAGAATCGACAGCATTCCACAGCTGTACTTTTCAAGGTCGACGAATGACTTTTAACATGAGGAATAAAACATGAGATGCTCCACCAACCCATAGAGAAGGAAGAGCGCAAGGACAGCAGGAAGGTTGCTGGGGGAGGTGTAAGCTGGCATGTCAAAGCCAATCAGAATGATGATGCAGCAAAGAGCTGGGACGAGGTAGTTGAGCTGCAGAAACAGGTTTAAATGTTATTAATTTGACTTTGCTTGCCCACTCTACCGTCTCTTCCCCTCAACCCACCTCTCCCCTAAACCCCACCCCACCCAGTGACATTACCTCTGCAACAACCATAACAAAATTTTTTTTAACTGTAATAAAAGAATGAGGGTATGTCATTGGAACAGGGGCATAATAAAAAAGAGAGACAATGACGACATTCGTAGGGTACCGCCCATCCAAAGGCCTTTCCCACTCACCATGTCCCACACGTAGTTGGCAAGCCAGTAGATGATTGGGTTGCAGCCGCTCACAAATTGCAGGTGCTTAGCTTTGGAAGATCTCTCGGCCACAAGGAAAACAACAAAGCTTGCCGGCACGAAGGACATGGCGACGATGATGAAGATTGCAATCACGACGTCGGTTCCTTGCAATCTGAAAGCCCAAAGGTGACAAGATAACCCTCATGATGATTGAGCATCTGCACAAAGGTAACGGAAATATGTAACGGAAATATGTAAGGTATGACCTCGACTACACTGGAGCACCACCTCCCACTCAGTCTTCCTGATTCATCTTCCTCTGTTGAAATCAGACTACTAAAACATAGGCCTAAGTAGTACCAAAGCATGTCCTAAGTTTGTTATTGGCTGTCTATCGTGCTTGGATCACATCACTGAGCTTTTCTGTTACTCCAGATAGTTTCAACATCAGCATTATCGTTCTTCTATCAAGCTTGCGATACGCCTTTCTCCAAATCCAGATCAGTCCAAACATTGCCTGAGTCTTTACCATGAGATTTAATCAGGTACGGATGAGAGTGAGTGTAAGGCCTTACAGATAATCCAGGGAGAGACTCGCACTCGTTTTGTTCATTGGATGGTTGATCACAGTGATACCTGCAGAACATCACACTCAAATCAACTACTCACACAGAGACACTTTACCATGATATCAAAATGACCAACTACTCATAAGATAACACTGTTCAGTGATACTTCATTGCAAAATTGGCAAATCGATGGCAGCCATGTCACATGACGTACAAGCAGCGGAAATCTCAAGTTCCCGTTAAAGTGACACCAATCATGAATTATTTAAGATATATGTTTTAGAGGATGATATCCCTGACCCGTTAGCACAAAAATAAAATTACTTGGAAGAATAATAAGTCGGATAATCGTATTTTTAAATTGGACTATTTTCACTTCTGTGATGCAAATGATGCAAATGATGCAAATGTGAATTTCTTTAGCCAGCTTATCGCCCTTCTTCATGTTATATATACACAGGAGATTATGAAAAAATAATTAAGGGAGGTAGCAGGGGATAAGAATGGGGGGCAGAGAGAAGAATGCACAGAGAAAGAAAGATGTATAAAGGAGGAAGAGGGAGGTGAGTTGGTAGGAATGGATCAAAAATAATCAAGCCAAGTAATCGACACTACGAAGCAGGAATGGCTGTTATTTAGCAAGATACCCCTAGTGTATGGCCTACTTCAACCAAACCTCTGCACAAACCCTTATCCATATCTCAAGTCACCTCTTCTTCATATAAACAAACTTGTCAAACACACAAAGCCACCCTCGCCTTAAACCCATTTGTCCAGTGAATCCCGTACCGTAAGCAGCGGGGTTTCCTCGGGAAGGCGGGAGGTTTGCACGCAGGATGGCGTTGTTGAGCACATTCAAGTAAGTTGGCATGCTGTGGTACCCCTTGTGGTTGTAGTAGACCTAAAATCAAGAGGAACGGCACATCTTTAAGTCTGCTCATCATGAGGTCATGCCCTACCAGGGTAGAGAACAAGAAAAATACATTTTTTCTTGTTCTCATTCTTGTTTCAGACATTCAAAGAGATTTTCGTGATTGTTGCTGTGACGATGAGGATTTGTTGATTTGTTTTATGCCAAGGAGCCTCCTCCCCCATCCCATCCTCCTTCCTGAGTGTGGACTTGGAGGAAACAAACTCGACCTTTATACCGATACAAGGAAATGCTCTCGTGATGCAAATAATCTGCACTGTTGTAGTTTTAAACACAAGACGAGCACAACAAATAATTTATTCTGATCGATTTTTGTTGTGCGGCCCATTCAGAGCAGTCGTACCTGTGTGAGCCTTTTATAGCGATCATACCTGTGCAGCCCTGCGGACGGCGAGCTTGCGCAAAGAAATGGGAATCCTGTCCACAAATGCCTGCGGGATGAACTTGCGGACATTTCCAAAAGTGATAGCACCGTACCTGGAGCAGACAGTCACAACGAGCACGACCATGAGACCCCAAACTTTCACTCAACCCTCATCTACTACAGCTTTAAACAAAGTTTTTAATTCCTGTGCCTGTGAAGGCGATATTGGTCCGTGGTAAAAAGCAGGTACTCCGACACATTGTGACCAGTCACATCGACCAGAATATCTCCGGTAACCACCCGCCGTTCAGGTGATGGGGGACCAGCTCTTCCAGAGCACAAGAATCCCGTCCCATGGGCTGAGCAAACGCAGCGTCTCGTTTCGTGCACAGTTGGGGTCAAACCTTCACTGGGAGATGCTGTGAAGACATTCAAAGAGCGTTGTTATTCCGGTCAAGCAATTAGTTAGTAGGGTGGCTTAGCAAAATTACCGTTACACGGTGGACAAAATCACCAAATTTGGCATGAACACTCCTAATGACCTATTAATCAATATTAGCCGAGGAGCCCTCGCGAATTTTTACGCGTATTCGTGTAAAACCAAAAAATCCAAAATGGCCGCCATCCAGTAATTAAAAACACATTTCCCGGGTTATATAAGTCATGGATAGCAAAAATTGGTATCAAAATATAAATTTTTAGGACACTGAATGTGTATTTTGATATTACAATATCACCATTAAATTTAAAGGGACATTCAGTGATTTCATGTGAAGGGTGCCCTCAATGTTAGGGGGGGGGGAAAGCTTTTGGCTTGAATACATTGCTTATAACTCCAGGTCATCAATTATTGCGAATGATAAGCTGTAAACATTGTACCCTGGAAATACAACATTATCATTAGGAGTGCAAAATATCGAGCCCAAGAATTGGGCGTGTCGCTTATTGGATGTCACGCCTACCATTACAATCAGTATCCACTATAAACCAATGAGAGGTTTAGATTAAGACTTAATCTAAACCTCTCATTGGTTTATAGTGGATACTGATTGTAATGGTAGGCGTGACATCCAATAAGCGACACGCCCAATTCTTGGGCTCGATATTTTGCACTCCTAATGGTTATCCTTTCTGGTCGGATCCAGCTTGGACTAGACTATTAAGTACATATGTACACCTGATATAGGCTGCACATTAATCAAAACAAAACACTGAAACAAAAAAAAGCCGACTTGGAGGTACATGTAAGCAAAGTATGTCATTTGTTTTTGAAAAAATGAGGATGCCCCCAAAAGTCTCTGGTACTGCATATTGATATAGCTTTATATATTACAATACTCCTGGTCTAAAAAAACCTCCCAGTCCCACTTGGGATGAGGGGAATTTGTAGCCACACAATCATGAAACTTATAACCACTACATGATATAATTGACCTCAGTCATCAACTTTTAAAGAAAATAATTTTAAAAAATTGAGTGTACAAGTACTTTGGTCATTCAGTAGTGAGCATGGGGGATTTCTGTTGAACAAAAGTATATTATAATGTTCAGTGTGCAATGTGCAAATCCTTACTTTCTCAGTAATCTAGACATCTGCAATGTTCTTATTTACTTGTCTATTTAATACATGGGCAAACACAACGTTTTGAGCAGACAAGATTGGCATTGCCACATTTGCATGTGGTACAGTCTCCTTTGCAACCACATTTGATTAGTTCTCTGCATGCTCTGGAAACCTCTGGCATTGATATCCAAACTGGTACCCATACATCTGACACCTTGGTCCATGCAAATGTCTGTGGAGAAGGAACCACTTGCTGTGTCTGTGTGCTGGTTGTCCAGATTCCGGCTTGGTACAATGCCCGCCGGGCATGTTGAAGAAGAGCATCCTGTGTGGGTGGTATTCTGTCCATTGATCGATTCTTCTGGCAGAAGAGTTCCTGTCTTGCTTCATTGACGGAGCTCAAGGGACTTGTTCTATCATACAAGATGATGATTAGTCTCTCGATCTTCTGGAAGTGATCAGCGTCTGTATAAAGAAGCTCAAAGGGGTGACGAGCCAGATACACAAATGTTTCTGTGATGTCTTCATAGGCTTGCCAAGCCTGCCAGGCTGACTTCTTGCCCTTACCTTGGAAGGCTGATGTGGTATCACATCCAGAAAGGGCATGAAATACTGGTAGAGCTTGTGATCTTGTTTCCCCAAGTCTGTCACATATGGCATTGATACTGTAAAATCTGTAATTCTTACCCATTCCAAAGGCAACCCAGATGTCTACCAATGGCTGAGTGACCATGAGATCATAAAATGTACCAATAAGTATGACTACAACGTCTGTGTCAACAGTGCGCACTTTAATAGTCTTCATATCTTGCTCTAGTGCATGCACGATGTGCACTATGACCCTCGTATCTGCTTCCTCATGGTTGCAGTTCAGCATGGCGTTGATGGTGCCTGTGGATACTACAAATTCACCTGATGTGATGTACACGGATTTGCCTGATGGAAAGGTAAACTCGGCAACCTTGGACGTCAGAAAGGCAAATAGCTCCTGTTTGTTTTTTGGATCACGGAGGAAGTCCATCCAATTGCCTGGAAGCTTGGTTTGGCCGGACACTTTTCTGCGCACACCCTTTCCTCTCTTTTCCCGGGTTGATTCCTTCAAACTGTCTGGAATGTATGTGTCCCACACAACATCCAACCTTGTGGCATTCTGTAGCTGCTTCACCAGGTAGGGGATGAACACCTTGTCTGCATACTCAATGAACGTGCTGACTGCAGTAGTCGGCAGACAGTGCACAATGACAGCACCATCCAGTACAATGCAGTCATAGGTTGAAGGTGGCTCAGGCTGCTCGGGCTGCTCAATACATTTCAGTAGATCGGACTTTGTGTTTGGTAAATGCAGCTTACCAAAGTCTGAGAGAGAAGGTGGAAAGGAAAATTTATTGTGATAACAAAGAGAAAAAAAACACATAATCAATCACATTTATTTTCAAGTCAAGATAGGACATCTGATTTTTTGTTTTTACTAATGATGTCCTATAATGTCTTCCGTAGTTTTAAAAATGGCCTGGGCAACAGCATTGTTTAACAGTTGCTTTTTATTATATTTGATTTATACGTATTAATCATTATCATGGGTAAAGTTAATAAGTGCTATATAATGCAGTATAAAAATATCTAATTAGCCAGAATTTTCTAAATTCCTGATATAGTGCACATTGTGTTGATTATTTTGCATAGGCCATTATTTATAGGAGTGTTTAAGCTTGTCTAATTATGCTGATTGTTACCAAATGTACATAAACACATACTTCTGTTTAGCTAAAAAAACCTGACTTGATCACTGAAGTTCTGTAATTAAAGATAATAACTTGAAAAGTTGCTTACTTACCATAAAATATGTAGATTGTTAACAAAGGAGGCCAGAAAACTTTCCACCAATACATGTGCTTAGCAGTATAGTAAAGACAGCCTGTAGTCACAATGTCGCCCTCTAAATTAGGTATATAACTACGGATACCCACAAGGGTCACATTAAGGTTAGGATAAAAGCATAATTAAAACATTCACATTATTTCCATGTTCAAACCCTTGTCTCAAGAACGCACTATCTTGAGAAAAAATAGTTTAGATCACTTTTAAATTCAATTAGTTTGGATGTTGCAGTCAATATTATGTAGTTTGATTTCTTTGATCTTTAGACCTATGGGAAATAAACAACCATGTTGTCCATATGTGGTAGGTTATTTGTGTATCTTTTTTAAAAATAGGGCTTCAATAAAAATATTCTGGTATAATATAATCATACTTTGGTACAATTTAGCCATCGTATGACCGCTAAAAACCAAGGAAATTGCTATTTCAGCATAAATGGCGGCCATTTTGGATTTTTATGTTTTACTTTAATATTTCAGGAGGGTGACCGAACATGTTGAGGACATGGTTCTGATATTTAAGTAATATTTTGATACAATTTGGCTTTCCTCTAACAACTACAACCCAAGAAAATTGGTATTTTATCATGAACGGCAGCCATCTTGGATTTGTTTGTGTTACCATGGTTACGTACATATTTCGAGAGGGCTCCTCGGCTAAAATCAACTGATATACCCTAAGGAAGCCTCACACCAAAAATGGCGCTTTTGTCCGCCCGGTAACGGTAATCTTGAAAATTGACCCCAAGCCACCCCGCTAAGTCTGTTCGTGTGGAAAATTCATTTCACAAACAATAATGTGCAAAAGTCATAAGAATATAGAGGGTATAAATAAAAACAAAATTAACTGACAATGAAGCAAATTAATTGAAACTAGAACGACACTCTTCGACGCCATGACCTCAAGACGTCAACCGATATGCCTCCACCCACATTATTACATCATTATAATACTTGTACCAAGTTTGATTTAAATCCATTCAGATGTTCTCAAGTCATCACATTTTTACCTGACATGACCTCTGACCTTTGGCCTTTGACTTGGACCCCAAAATCTAATCAGTTCACCTTTACTTCATTATACATTCCTGCATCAAGTTTGACTAAGATCCCTTTGGCTGTTATTAAGTTATTGCGGTAACGAAAACCTATCACGGACGGACGGACAGCCAGAAAACATAATGCCTCCTTCGACGGAGGCATAAAAACCGATTTAATGAGAAGGCCCACAATGGAGACAAACTCGATGATCATAATCTCAAACCTGTATCGTTTGGCATGGACGTTTCCCAACGGACTTCATCCGTCGGGCCTTGCGTCGGGGATTCCGGCACAAAGTTCGAAAGCGGGATGCCCTTGGTGACCGAATCCCGACAGCTTGGTTCGAAGTACTCTGCCACGATCTCTGCTGAAGAACGAGCATCACTGTGATGAGCATAATTGGCCGATGAAGTGCCAGGACTGCGGAGTACGCATGATGCACCGAGTCCTGATGGGAGCCAGAACGTGTCCGCAAGCAGCTGTGGTGAAGCATCTGGTGACAAGCTGAGTCTGTCGGGGTTTGGAAAGCGTTCAAAGGTTGAAGAAGTTTTGTTAATCGAGTTTAAAAACAAAGTAATTCAATGGGTAATTTTCTTTTTTAAAGAAAAAGGAAGGTCACGTGACCAGATTCACCTGTAACTTTCCCTTTCCTCGTTGGCAAAAGGTACAAAGTTCCCATGAGGCTGTGTGTAGTTGTGATATTGAGACGGGGATAGTGTGATGGGTGGAAGCTCTCCTGAAAACAAGTAATAAATATATAAAAATGAAATAAAAATTTACTCATCGTAAATCATCATCATCGAAACAATAATGATCATGTTGCAGCAAAGCAAAGCGATACCCCTGACCCTACACCTCCTCAACCCCCCCCCTCCCCCCTCTTTCCTGAGTCCCTCTCTATGTCCTCAATAATCAATTTATTTTACACAAAACTGCATTAGACCATCTGGATAAACATTACGAAGGTTATAGGGGCTAAAGGTAACCTTATGGAGTTAACGGATCCCTTATTACGTCACTTCAACCTTTAAATCAAAGAAAATTTGGACAAAATAACAATACAAACATACCTATTTCTGGAACGGAGAGAGCGACCGTCATGGCAATGCAGACAAAGAGTACAGGTAACAGGATCTGTGAGAAGAGGCCCTTGGTGTTCCTCTTGGCATAATGGAAGCGCTTGACGAGCAGGCCCTGAAATTGCCTCAGGTGAAGCCAGCCGCCTTTCAACAGCCGTTCACAGTCACCGGCACAGGAAGCACTTTCTACGAGGAAAGATTCGCCTGAAGCTTCTTGTCCCACGGCTGCTAAAGGACAGAGTAAACCACGGCGAGAACCTCACCACCGTATTTTCCCTCAAATGCAAGAAATGTCATCATAGTATTGAAGTTATTTTTGTTTGTCAAAGTGCAATGTCCCCAAAGTAATACAGTAGTACGTCTCAAATAACGACGTCATCGGGGCCTCATTGTTGTGATTATTTTGAGGCTCATGGGTGGAGATGGTACACAGAGAGGACTTGTAGAACAGGTTGCACCATTTCCTGTTGCTTACCACTGTTGGTTGAGTGTTCATCTCCATCTGCAGGCACCAGCGGACTGTACATTGCATTGAAGTCTACGTACCATGGGCTGTCATTGCCCCTCACAGAGCCCACTGATGACGAGGGTGAAGACCTTTCAGAGCAGCCACTCCCATCATGTCTTCCCGAATCTTTGGCCGACTGTCCCGGTGAAATCGGGGCAACTGCAACGATGACTTTGTGTTACCAACCGTCAGGCTGACTGCCGCCTTGCTTCAACAACCATTTATAGATTTATATGATGGAGACAAATTATTGCGATAAAATACAGTTATTAAGGAATTCACCTGGAGCCAAAGCACCCACGTTCTCCACAGATGCATCCATCTCGGATACCTTGAGGAAAACCTCCTCCAATGTGCTGTCCGTGAGACCAAAGCTGCTGAGGCCTAGTTTGGAAAGGCCATTCTCCAAAGCCTAGAAGCATTACACTTCAATAAATCAACCAATTCCAATCACAAACTACACGCATTCTGAATCGTCACTAAAAGCACGGAGGAAACAAAGTGAACGACTGGAGAAAGAATAAGATCACATGGACGAGACAAAGCAAGGCAGTCATGAGTACAAGTGAACAACACCTGGAAGAGGTTGCAGAAGGAGTTCCGCTGAGCTGGCTCTGCTGGAAAACTATAGCAGAGTTCAGTGGGCGAGTGCAGGAGTAGTGTCGCGAGTGGAACAAATTGACACACAAACTGAGAGACTCGTTCCTCCTCATGGCCTCCGGCTGTCCATTCGTCCCCTGCACACACTCAGACCATCACCAAACTCAAATGCCGAGGCAAAAGGCTGAAAACAAAAGGCCTTGGTCAGCACTGTACTATCTCTGAAATCCAATCACCGAAGGTACAATATCAAAGATGTGACACGGCCAAAGCATACCTGAAGGGGCATTGTTGGGGCAAATAAGGATTTGATGGTGTCATCAAGAGGAACAGGAAGGCAAAACCACACACACACATGACCGTATACGAAGGGGAATGACAGGAAGGAAAAGGATTAGAGAGTAAGAGTGTAGGGGAGGTCAGTTGTATAGGCAGCAGTCTATTTCTTTTAAAGATTGGAGGCGGTCACGGTTTTTCGAAGCTGTTCCACGATCCTCACGCACGCTCGAAGTTAAGTAATTGTCACATTTGTATTTTTGTCGAAACTGTATTTATCTTACGTGTGTGTACCTTTTGCGTGTCCCTGGGAAGATTATTATCGGTGTTAATCTTTCATACCTGTAAAAAATAGTCGAGTATTTCGCGCCACGTGGCCTAGTTGTTGAAGCTTCCGACCTTGAGGCTTGGTTCTCTCCGGGCATCCAAAGCGGTTATTTTTTCATTCGTGTGTTTGTCAAATTTCAACTCGTTATTTTATCGTCCATGCGTAATATTGTTTGTTTATAGTTAGTTTTGGTTTGAATTTCCTGTAACTCGTAATTAATTAATCGTGTTCTGCTCCGCGTGTACGACCTTGTACCCCCATCGGTGTTTGTTTACTTAACTCCCCTACATCGTGTTTTGCTTGGCTCTTAGTTTTTTCCCTTCTACCCCGAACATAATACTCTTTGTCTAACGTTTTAAATCCCCCCCCCCCCCCCCCCAAAAAAACGAAAAAAAAACAAAAACCAAAAACATTTATTTTTCCTTTCTCCACGTGTGCTGTTTGTCTCATCCTGTACTTTATGTCCAGGTGTGCTGTTCGCCCCGCCCCCATTATCTCCTTGCCATCCACCTTTTGCCCTGTCCACGTGACTCGTGGTGGTCCCTCTCGGCTCTCCCCCCGTTGGTACTTTGTGCATATAAGATTGTTTACGGTTCTGTTTTAATATTATTTAAATATGTATAAACTTTCCCCTTCAGTGTTTTATTCAGTGGTATATTACAACACGCTGTTTTTCTTCCTATTTAAAAGGCTTTTTTCAAATTCCTCTCCATCTCATTCCATGTCAAAAAAAAGAAATTCAATCTCTTATACGTCTCCCTCACTACATGGTCTAAATTCACATTCATTCCACCCCTCCTCCATCGTTCTGAATCGGATTGCTAACTTGAAAATCACAACAAACCCAATTTGTTATCAATGTTCGTCTTTCATTAATCATCCACTTTCGAAACTCCCCCCTTGCCCCTCCACTCCTGAACTCCCCTCCTTGCCCTTCCCCTCCTAAACTCCCCCCTTGCCCCTCCCCTCCAAATCCCCCCCTTGCCCCTACACTCCTAAACTCCCCCCTTGCCCCTCCCCCCTCACTCCTCCCCTTCAAAACTCCCCCCCAACCCCTCCCATTCAAATCTCCCCCCATACCATTCCTCTCCAATTCTCCCTCCTCACCCCTCCTCCTCAAAGCTGCCTCCTCCCCCACTTCGTCTCCCTTCTATCTCATACCTCCACCCCCCCCCCCCAACCTTCTACTTTCCTCTGCCCCCCCTCAAACAACCCCTCACCATCAAACCTTTCATCCTCCTCATCCTTCCCTTTCTTGGAACTCTTCTGTAATCTCTGACACACTATCAACTGCTCTCCCTACCTCCCCCTCTCATCCTTCATCTTACGCCACTCCTCCCCTACCCTGTCCTGTACCCGATGCTCCCCCTCTCTCTTCATTAACGGTATGGACCTCAAACATCCGGGGCCTTCGCTCAAACCTGACTGATCTCTCCATACAGGTTGCTTCTGACAATCCAGACTTTATCTGCTTAACAGAGACTTTCCTCCTTCAAGATGTCTCTTGATTCCTTAATATCTCTTCCTGGTTACTCCCTCCTCCGGTATGATAGACCTGAGCCTCGTCCTGCTGGTGGGGTGTCTATCTTTATCAAAAACTCTCTTCCTCACTCTCCTTGCACTGCCCTCTCTCCTCCTCACCCCCAGGAGTACCTCTGGCTACGGCTTCCTCTCCGCTCCCACCTTTTGTTCATATGTGTTCTGTACCGTCCTCCAAACAGTGATGACTCCATTTACATTTCACTGTCTGACAACATGGACCAACTTCTATCCACTCATCCCAACTCTCTCTTCCTCATATGCAGTGACTTCAACTGTCATCATGCCAGCTGGTTGGGTGTGGGTTCCTCTCTCACCAGTCATGGCACCTCAGCAAAGGACTTATGTGACTCACTGGGATTGACACAATCTGTCAATTTCCTGACCCGGATCTCAGCCAATGGAGTATCTTCTCTTCTAGACTTGGTAATGACAAACTTCCCTGCTAATGTCTGCTGCTCTTCTTCTGCTCCAATCGGTTCTTCTGATCATGTGCTTGTCAAAGTGGACATCTCTCTGGCCATTCTCAGAGAGCCTCCTCAGCGTCGACGAGTCTGGCATTTCACTCAGGCCGACTGGGACGGTCTTCAAGCAGCCATCAATCGTCTGGATTGGTCTCCCATCTCCACTGCCTCTGACATCAATTCTTCCTGGGAATTCTTCCAAAGCAAACTGCTCTCTCTCATGCACAGATTTATCCCATCTCGTCTTCAGTTGTCTTACCCTTCCTCCCGTCCATGGTACACTGAATCTTGTGGTGAGGCAGTTGCCCTGAAACAACTTGCCTTTGCCTCTTGGAAGGCAAATCCAACTGAAGGCAATCTCAGTTCCTTCCACCAAGCTCGGAACAAGTGTGTGTCTACCCTCAGGAGTGCCAGGAAGCACTATCTCTCCACACTCAAGAATGAACTCTCAAACCTGTCTCCTTCCTCCAAATCCTGGTAGCGTCTAGTCAAATCCGTTTCTGGTGTTTGTTCCCCCTCCATCCCCTCCCTTACCTCAAATGGCCACACAGTTGACATCGCACGTGACAAAGCCGAATGCCTCAACTCTGTGTTTGCCTCAAAATCTTGTGTCCCAAACCCATCTCTCTCTGTTCCCACCCTTCCCAGTCGAACCCAACTGCTCCTGGACTCTGTGTCCTTCTCTCCTGACAAGGTGGAGGAGTTTTTGTCTAACCTCGACTCTGATTCTGCAACTGAACCAGACGGCATCAGCCCACGGGTCCTAAAATCCTGCTCTGCTGCTCTATCTCACCCTCTCTCTGTCCTTTTCACCCTCTCTTTTGCTCAAGGTCATCTGCCAGCATCCTGGAAATCAGCAAACATTACCGCTTTACACAAAAAAGGTGCAAAAACAGATCCTTGTAACTACAGACCAATCAGCCTGCTCCCAATTATCAGCAAAGTCATGGAATCCATCATTGCTTCGGAGATGAAATCTTTCCTCTTCTCCAACGGCTTGATCTCTGATCATCAATTTGGTTTCAGACCAGGTCACTCTACTCTGGACATGCTGCTTCTGCTGTCTCAACAATGGATGGAGGTCCTCAATGCCAAACAGGAAATCAGAGCTGTCTCCCTCGACATATCACGTGCCTTCGATACGGTCTGGCACCCAGCTCTGCTCACCAAACTCTCCTCCTATGGTATCCATGGAAATCTCCATGCATGGCTTGCGGACTTCCTCTCTGGTCGTAGTCAACGTGTGGCCCTGAATGGATTTCTCTCAACTCCCCTTCCTGTTCAGGCTGGAGTTCCCCAAGGCAGTGTTCTGGGCCCTGTGCTTTTTCTGGTCTTTATCAATGATCTCTCCGACTCTCTGGAAAATCCTCTCTATCTCTTTTCTGATGACTCCACTCTCTGCCGCTCCATTCCTCTGCCCTCAGATCGGCAGTCTGCAGCCTCCTCACTCTCTGAAGACTTGGACAAAATCACAGACTGGTCAAACAAGTGGAACATGTCTTTCAATCCTGACAAATCTCACACTCTTACTATGTCTCTCCGAAAAGATCGACTGGACAACCCTTCCATCTACTTTCTCAACAATCCTCTCCAAGAAGTTCTGTCGCTCAAGCTTTTGGGTCTCACTATCTGCCATGATCTTTCTTGGGAAAACCACATTTCCAAGCTGGCCTCCAAAGCCAGTCGCCGACTGGGCATCCTCCGTCGTGCGAAGTCCTTCCTCGGCACACCTGAGCTCCTCACCACATACAAGGCTTTCATCCGCAGCTCAATGGAATACTGTTCTCCCCTATGGGCCGGTGCTCCTGCCTCACACCTAGCTCGGCTTCACGCTGTCGAAACCAAAGCTTTCAGAATTATTGGAATCTCCCGCGATGAAGCTATCTCTGAGGGCCTTTCACTCACTCACCGCAGGCAGGTAGGTGGTCTTTCTGTCTTCTACTGACTCCTCTCCGGCCTTGCACCCCCAGCTCTCTCTGTGCTCTGTCCCCCAAACATTCCTACAGGTCGCACAAGATCTGCCAGCAACCCTCTGATGGTTAAACTGCCGAAATCACGGCTCTCTGCTCACCTTCACTCTTTCATTCCTCTTTTCTCCCGCCTCTGGAACAAACTCCCTCACTCCCTTCAATCCCACTCGTCCCTCCAGGTCTTTAAAACAGCTGTTCACCACCATCTCTTATCTTCCCCCATCCAAAACCTTGATCTTTTCTACCCCCGCTAATTCACCCCAGATCCACCTTGTTTGAAATTCCAACTTCTTTCCTGGAAGTCCTGGCAGTGTCCATATGTTTTATACCTCTCCCACCCCCCCCCCCTTCCCATGCCCCCCCCCCCCCCCAATGCCCTCTCCCTCTCACAGATCTCTCCATGTCTCCATGTCTCTCGGTCCCTGCTCCCAAAATAATGTTGTGTTTGTGTCCTTCCTCCTCTCTCTCCCCATCTTGTCTACCGCTCCCGATGTTATATGTTTTATGTGTCGGTTTGTCTTTCTGTGTGATTAATGTTCGCTCTTTCACGAGCCTCGATCTTGTATACAAAAAAAAAAAAAAAAAAAAAAAAAAAGATACAAAATAAAGGTTCAGGGAAGAATGAAGTGATAGAGGGTAAAATCAATGCACTGCCAATATGGCAGCAGGGCCACAATTACACAATGAGAAAGGCAATGAATGGGCAGGAAAAGAAGAGAGACTGTAGGGAAGGAAATACAATAACCTGTAAGAAAGAGGGTTCAGTTGTTTAGGGGTGATGGTGGTGGAAAAGATCGAGGGTGTTAGGGCATGTGTGCGGGAAGACATGAAATTGTGGTCCTGGAGGAGCTGTGGCTGAAAGAGCAGAGGGAGCTGGACTGGAGGAGAGGCAGTAAAAAAAAAAAAAGGAAGACCTGTCTGCAATGTGAGAGCAACAGACCTGGTGTTTTGTCATCATTATGGAAGATTACAATAATGTTCAGATTTCGATTCCACAGAGTACAGTAAAGATACATGTGATACTGGGGTACCAGACAGCAGTCCTCCATTAAGCTACGGACAAAGGCCTTGCAGATTGTGAGTAGCTCCAAATTTACATGGAAAGACTTGGATCAGTGAAGGATGTCCAGTGTTCGGCTGGTTTTTCAGCAGAAATGATAGATTCCATGACTTTGCTTATAGTTAAAAGCTTACTGGTTTTGAAGGAATGGTGGGAAGACAGGTACAAAAAGACAGACATGGCAAAGTGATTCCACATGTGGAAGAAAAGCAGGATGAAGGAATGGAGATGAGAAAAAAATTTTTTATACCATGATGAATCTCTGCATTGATTGCTGATAATACTCGACTTTGGCCTCTCACCAACCTTCATTTCAAACAATTATTCAAATTACTTTCTGAAATTTCATATCAAGAATAAACGTTTTTCCAATTTGACATGTAACAGTATGTCGGAAGAAGATAAGTGAATGAAACATAATGGAGGCCGTGAGAGAAGGGGTGGGGAAATAAGTTGATGCAACAAAGACTAAAGGTGAAGGTGAACAGGTCGGTAGATAACAAACACCACAAGCTCAAGTAGACTTGTTGACACTGCACACAGACTATTATGATGCCGCACCAGGATTAGTCTTGACCAAAACGAGGCGGTATCCATGTCCAAATGTGACCTTGAGGAATGGGGGAGTTCCACAGCAGCGTAAACGGCCATGTGACAGTATGGCGATCCTGTCTCCCAGCAACTCCGCTTCATCCATGTGGTGGGTAGACAGCAAGATTGTCCGACCTGAAACGTCAAATCATTTACACACTTACCATCAAATGTCACAATACAATGATAACGATAATCATTTCCTCTACAGAAAACTAACAATCTAAGAGTGGGTCCTCCAATTCCATCCAAAGCGCTAGGGTAGCAATTATTTACAGTGCATTCAGAAAGTATTCAGACCCCTTCACTTTTTTCACATTTTGTTATATTGCAGCCTTATGCTGAAATCGTTTATTTTTTCCCCCTCATCACTCTACACTCAATACCCCAAAATGACAGCGAGAAAACAGGATTTTAGAAAGTTTTGCAAATTTCTTAAAAATAAAAAACTGAAATATCACATTGACATAAGTATTCAGACCCTTTGCTATGACACTTGAAATTTAGCTCAGGTGCCTCCCATTTCTCTTGATCATCTTTGAGATGTTTCTACACCTTGATTGGAGTCCACCTGTGGTAAATTCAATTGATTGGACATGATTTGGAAAGGCACACACCTGTCTATATAAGGTCTCACAGCTGACAAAGCATATCAGAGCAAAAACCAAGCCATGAGGTCGAAGGAACTGCCTGCAGAGCTCAGAGACAGGATTGTGTCGAGGCACAGATCTGGGGAAGTCTACAAAGAAAGTCTGCTGCATTGAAGGTTCCAAAGAGCACAGTGGCCTCCATAATTCTTAAATGGAAGAAGTTTGGAACAACCAGGACTCTTCCTAGAGCTGGCCGCCCGGCCAAACTGAGCAATCGGGGGAGAAGGGCCTTGGTAAGAGAGGTGACCAAGAACCCGATGGTCACTCTGGCTGAGCTCCAGAGATCCTGTGTGGAGAAGGGAGAAACTTCCAGAAGGACAACCATCATTGCAACACTCCACCGATCTGGGCTTTATGGCAGAGTGGCCAGACGGAAGCCAAACAGTTCAATCTTGGTATCATCAGACCACAGAATCTTGTTTCTCACAGTCTGAGAGTCCTTTAGGTGCTTTTTTGCAAACTCCAAGTGGGCTTTCATGTGTCTTTCACTGAGGAGAGGCTTCCGTCTAGCCACTGTGCCATAAAGCCCAGATCGGTGGAGTGTTGCAGTGATGGTTGTCCTTCTGGAAGTTTCTCCCTTCTCCACACAGGATCTCTGGAGCTCAAACAAAGTGACCATCGGGGTCTTGGTCACCTCTCTTACCAAGGCCCTTCTCCCCCGATTGCTCAGTTTGGCCGGATGGCCAGCTCTAGAAAGAGTCCTGGTTGTTCCAAACTTCTGCCATTTTAGAATTATGGAGGCCACTGTGCTCTGGGGAACCTTCAATGCAGCAGAATTTTTTTTGTAGGCTTCCCCAGATCTGTGCCTCGACACAATCCTGTCTCTGAGCTCTGCGGGCAGTTCCTTCGACCTCATCGCTTGGTTTTTGCTCTGATATGCTTTGTCAGCTGTGAGACCTTATATAGACAGGTGTGTGCCTGTCCAAATCATGTCCAATCAATTGAATTTACCACAGGTGGACTCCAATCAAGGTGTAGAAACATCTCAAAGATGATCAAGAGAAATGGGAGGCACCTGAGCTAAATTTCAAGTGTCATAGCAAAGGGTATGAATACTTATGTAAATGTGATATTTCAGTTTTTAATTTTTCACAAATTTGCAAAACTTTCTAAAATCCTGTTTTCTCTTTGTCATTATGGGGTATTGAGTGTAGATTGATGAGGGAAAAAATGAATTTAAACGATTTCAGCATAAGGCTGCAACATAACAAAATGTGAAAAAAGTGAAGGGGTCTGAATACTTTCTGAATGCACTGTATAATTATACTATATTTGCTGGGATTCCCACAAGGAACCACACCAGGTATGTTGTCCTTAACTACACTGTGAAACTAAAACGGCACTCAGTAGAGCGCATACCTCCACCAGGTTCTTCAGTTAGTTTTGTATCCCGCTGATAGGCCAGATCTGGATTCGGACCTGAACCAAAATCAAATCGCTTGTTCTCATCACTTAACCAACTCATCCGCCAAGTTTAGTCCAAAGCCGTCCATAACTTTTTTAAAATATCATGTTATATATCGCTTTTCGCCCGATCTCTCAATGGTGAAGAATCACTTAGAAATTAAATGACTCTCGTATCCGAATCCATATTCAGATCTTCATCAATATCGAATAGATTCGTACTTGTCACACACCCAACCTCTCCACCACGTATCGTCCAAATCCGTCCATAACCTTTTGAGATATCCTGCTATATATCATTTTGGCCCTATCTCCCAATGGTGAAGAATCACTTTAAAAATTCTAGTCGCCGGATCCGAATCCGGGTCTTCCCCAAACTCGAATCACTTCGTCATTGTCACATACGCTACATCTCTGCCAAATGCCATCCGAATCCGTCCACAACTTTTTGAGATATCTTGTTAACAGACAGACAAACAGACAGACAGCCATGAAAACATTGTTCATTGCCTGGTTGTTCAGTTTGGTCGACAGCCAGCTCTAGGAAGAATCTGGGTAGTTCCACGTTCTTTTCATTTCCTAATGATCGAGCTCACTGTGCTCTCCGGAACTTTCAACACTCTAGAAATTGTTTTGTATCCTTCCCTAGATCTATGCTTCCTCACAATTCTATTTCAGAGTTCTATACCTATACAGTTTCTTGGACTTCGTGGTGGAGTTTCTGCACTGACATGCGCTGTCAACCGTGGGACCTTGTATATAAATGTTTTTTTGGGGGGGGGCGGGGGGGTTGTGTACAAAGTCGAGGCTCGTGTAACAGCTAACAAGTTCAGTTTCTATATAAATAATGTCCAATCAATTAAATTGGCCACAGAATGACTCCAATGAAGTTGTCGAGGCATCTCGGGGAAATGGGATGCACCTCAGCTCAATTTGGAGTATCATGGCGACGGGGTTGAATACTTATTGCCTTTAGACATGTCAGCTTTTCATTTTTAATTTGTTTGTAAAAGTTTCTAAAAAAAACATTCCACTTTGACATTATGGGGTATTATGTGCAGATCAGTGACAAAGAAATCTCAATTTAATCTATCTATAATTCCAGTAATCTCTGTGTGTTTGTTTGTACGTTTGTTTGTTTGTCTGTGACCGCTGTTTCTCGACAACCACGGGTCCGATATACTTGCAACTTGCCAGGTATATTGCTGGGGACCCGAGGATGTGCCTTTTCAAGGTTTGAAATTAATCGGACAAGTACTTACCGAGCTATGGCGATTTAGCCGTTCGCCGTTCGCTTTGGCGTTGCGAATGGACCAAACCATTGCATGTAAATAGAGGGGGGGGTTCTGTGGTCGTTGCGAATGGACCAAACCATTCATGTAAATAGAGGGGGGGGGGGGGTTCTGTGGTCGTTACTGCCACGTGGTTTCAAAGTTTTTTTTTGTTGTTGTTGTTTGCACGCATGTTTTTTTGCACCCACGTACGGGCACGCCCTAGGATGTTTACACACACACACCCCTACACAAATTTTTTTTTTTTTTTTTTTTTGGCAAGGAACGGGCACCCACGTACGGGCACGTCCTAGCTTATATATAGTACGGGCATGCCCTAGTAATTTTAAATTCAGGTTGTAACACAACGTGAAGTTTCGGGGGAACTGAGTGACGTGCTGACGAGGAGGGGAGTGTCGTTGAAGCTGAAGGGAAAGGTGTATGCTGTATGTGTGAGAAGTGTTATGATTTATGGGAGCGAGACATGGGTAATGAACGTAGAGCAGCAACGAAGGCTGGAAAGGGTGGAAATGCGAATGGTTCGGTGGATGTGTGGAGTATCGTTGAGAGAGAGGAAGACAAATGATGAATTGCGATAGATGATGGGAATAGAGCCTGTGATGGATGCTGTGAAGAGAAACAGGTTGAGATGGTTTGGTCATGTGTTGAGGAAGGATGAAAGAGGACAGGGAAGGCCAAGAAAGACTTGGCTAAAGGTGGTGGAAGAAGAAATGCAGGCAAGGGGGTTAAGGGGAGATGTAGAAAATAGGGCAAAATGGAGAAGATTGTCATGGGGACCGCAAGGCTAACCCCCGCTCTTGCCGGGAAAATGGCCTAAAAATGCCTGTTGTTGTTGTTGTTGTTGTTGTAGTAACACCACAAAATGTGAAAAAAGTCAAGGGGTGTGAATACTTTCTGAAGGCACTATAGCTCACTGTTCGACCTATCTCTACGAAACTGGATCACAAATTCTGTTGATTTATGCCAATGATAATACAACCTATTCGGACAAGGTGTTGGGAAACGCAAGGCAAGAATAGAAAACAATTATTATTATTAATCGAAATTCGTCACTCCAAATGGACGGTGCAATCACAATAGGTAATAAAAGGCTGATCCACACACAAGGAACTTGGGCACAGGAGGGGGCCATTCGACCCATCATGCCTGTGCTACACCAAACCCCAGTAGAGTCACCCATCCACACAAGCCAATTTCCCCACACCCCCTATCTCCAATGCATCAACACAGGGGGAGAATTCAAAAAGTCATAATCCACCAATGATAAAATAACATTCTGACTTTCCTCATCAGCAAATGCAAGTCAGCTTGATTTTATTTTTTAAACGTTGATTCAAGATTCATGGAGAAGCATCTACGTCACATGCAGGACAAGAACATTAGGAGAAACAATGAACTTTTCACGTTGACAAAGTACAAGGACATCAGCGGACATTGGACAAATGTGAACGGGATTTGAGCCTGGGATCCCACCTTTATGAATTAAGTGCTCAGATGTGAACATGGAAACAGGCCAACATATTGGGATCGGAATTGTGAGGTCGCTTTAAAATATACTTCATTGATGGGTTCTGGTAATGTTACAAAGTTGCTTATCGATTTCAGGTGTTAGGTTAAATAAAATGATGAATTGCGAGGGAGTGAAACTTCAAAAAAAAAAAACCTTTCAAGTATCACAAGCTAAAGGCATACCTTTTTTGTACTTGATAATGAGGTCCCAAATAGCACGGCGTGCATAAGGATCCACCCCGGCAGTCGGCTCATCCAGAATCACAGCGCGGGATCCACCCGAAAATGCAATGGCGACGGACAGCTTCCTCTTCACGCCGCCGGAGAGAGTGGCCACAAGGCTCCTCCTCCGAGTGTCCAGACTCAGATCTCCAATCATCCTGGTCACCACGGAAGACTTGGTCAAACTATTCACGCACTCCACACATTTTAAATCTCGTCAGTGCAAACATTCCACAAGTTTTTATTTGAGGAGAGGTTATCGTCGTTATCATTCACATAATGCTTCACGGGACCTCGGTGGAGTTAAACCTGAAGACCAAGATAAATCTTTAGCTCATTTGTGTTTTAAGAGCAAACTGTCTGTGCAGATCTTGTGAGGAGCAACCAGAATAAAACAATCATTAGAGACCACCATAAGAACCACCACTACCCATAATGCCCTTCAGCAACACAAAATTAAATGGTTGACATAATATTTACAGCAAAATGACAAAATTATTATTGTGGAGTGATAACAACAACAACAGGCATTTTAAGGCCATTTTCCCTGCTGGAGCGGGGGTTAGCCTTGCGGTCCCTATGGCAATCTTCTTCATTTTGCCCTATTTTCTGCATCTCTCCTTGTTAACCCCCTTACCCGCATTTCTTCTTCCACCATCTTTAGCCAAGTCTTTCTCGGTCTTCCCCGTCCTCTACTTCCTTCAACATTCATTTCCATCACTCTCCTCAACCAGTCACTTTCATCCTTCCTCAACACATGACCAAACCATCTCAACCTGTTCCTCTTCACAGCATCCATCACAGGCTCTATTCCCATCATCTTTCGCAATTCATCATTTGTCTTCCTCTCTCTCAACGATACCCCGCACATCCACCGAACCATTCGCATTTCCACCCTTTCCAGCCTTCGTTGCTGCTCTACGTTCATTACCCATGTCTCGCTCCCATAAGTCATAACACTTCTCACACATGCAGCATGCACCTTTCCTTTCAGCTTCAACGACACTCCCCTCCTCAACAGCACGCCACTCAGTTCCCGAAACTTCTTCCATGCACAGTCATAAGTGATACAAAGAGTGATACAAAAGGAAATACCACAAAATGTCTCCACTGTTTCCTCCTGTTTGTGAACCGCTTTCCTGACGTCCAATCCCACAAGAGCAAGAATTGCTTTGCAATACATGTCCCCAATCGGTGCACATATATATATATATATATATATATATATATATATATATATATATATATATATATATATATATATATTACTCATTTTAAAAATTGACGAAACGCCCTGAAACTCGAACTTGTTCTGTAACTTATAATAAGGCCATGTACCAAGTTTCAGTTGAATATGTTAAAGGGTATTGGAAAGCAGTGCAGAAAACCACAGGTGGGACAGACAGATGGACGGACAGACAGATGGAGAGCAAACCTATAGTCTCCTCCAGGTAGGGGACTACTAATTCTAAAAAAAATGCTGCTCAGGTTGAACCTATCTGGCCCATGCCTTACTTGTCTGTTTCAGAACAAATACGATCAGATGGGAGTCCCTTAAGTCGTGCGTAGAACCACAAGTGTTCCTCAACTGTCAGCTGGTCAAACAGCACATTGTGCTGCGGACACATCCCCAGGCCCCGGCGTATCGATTCCATGTCCCAGCGTATATCATGTCCGTAGATACTCGCCGCACCAGATGTTGGAGGGAACAGACCTGTCAGTATAGACCTAGGGAAAAATTAGGAGTTTTACATTTTGATGAATGAAAATGTAAAATAACCTTATATTTCACTTTAAAAAGCCGACGATCCGCGCAATAACTATTAAAAATGAAACTAGAACGGCACTCAGTAGAGAACATACCTCCACCTGGTTGGCCACATCACTCAATGGTGAGGAATTACTTTAAAAATTCTACTACCTGGATCCAGATCTGGATCTTCACCAAAATTGAATCGATTCATCCTTGTCACACACACAACCTGCCCAACAAGTTTCGTCCAAATCCATCCATAACTTTGAGATATCCTGATATGTATCGTTTTTGACCCTATCTCCCATGGTGAAAAATCACTTAAAAAAGTTAAATACTTCTCATATCCAAATCCATATTCAGATCTTCACCAAAATAGAATCGAATCGTCCTTGTGAGACACCCAGCCGGTCCACCAAGTTTCGTCCAAATCCGTCCACAACTTTCTGAGATATCCTGCTATGTATCGTTTTTGGCCCGATCTCCCAATGGTGAAGAATCACTTGAAAAATTCTGGTAACCGGATCCGAATCCGGATCTTCACCAAAATCTAATCGTTTCGTCCTCGTCACATACGCTACATCTCTGCGAAATTTCGTCCGAATCCGTCCACAACATTGTGAGATATTTTGTTCAAAAACGGACAAACGGACAAACAGACAGACAGACAGGGGTGAAAACATACCGCCATCCACCTTTGGTGGTGGAGGAGGTAATAACCAGCAACTAGTGTTGTGGAAGAAGTTTTGGATATGACGAGATGGTTCATATCTCAGAATGTTTCGAAATCCATCAACAAGCTGTTCTTTCAGGACCATTGCATGCAACGGATGCGCACGCATTATGACATCATCACCACATATGTTGTAGTGGGGCAACTTTGCATAACAATTGTGCATTTTGTGAGGAAAGCACCAAATTTGGCACACTAGCAGACGATCATATTATGAAAAGATCTGGATATTGGGCCATCTCAGATTCAGAGATTTGATTTTTGCAAGATTTCGATTCGATTGGGATCGAAGAGAACACCTTCTTCGTCTTCTGTACAGTGAAGTTGCCAGCCCTGAATTCTCTGGCTACATCTGGGTGCTTCATTGGGAGTGCAACCATGTCCCTCAGGTGAACAGGGACCCACCTGGCATAGTGTGTGTGGTCTAAGGCATGGAACCATGGGACCAGTTCCGTCAGGGCATCAAGGTACATCGTGAATGAAGCCTGCCACAGAGAACGCACGTAGACCAGTACCAACATCTCTAGTTCCAGCAGTTGCCCAGTACTGAAAGTTGGGAATGTCTTCTCCTCTCTGGTGACACCGGTCTTCGAACTCAGGCAGGTCTTCTGCATCATCAGCATATGTCATACAGTGGCGTTCATACGCACGGTGTTGCAGGATGTGCAGTGCCGCTGCAGTGATTCGATGAGCTCTTCTTGTGCGGGTGACGTGGGCAGCTCGCAGGAAGGAGTCGGCTGTCCCTGGCGTTGCAATCTCAGCTTGCAAATCTGCAAAATCTGCAAATCTTGGAAAAATCAAATATCTGAATCTGAGATGGCCCAAAATCCAGATCTTTTCATAATATGATAGTCTACTAGTGTGCCAAATTTGGTGCTTTCCTCACAAAATGCACAATTGTTATGCTATATTTAGCTTAGCTGCCGGACTATTGGGGAGTCAAAAGGTTTTGCCTTTTTCAAGAAGTCTTGGGGGGCAAAAACATGACTTCCTTTCCAATACCATCAGGAAGCTCGTCCATTGAGGGGAACATGTGAGACGCTGGCCGAAGACCACAGTGAAAAGGACTAAAGTCTGTGCCGAGTTTCATTTGTGCATGACCCTTTCTTCATGGTCAGAGGGGGAAACATACTGACTCCCACTCGTATATGAACAACTATAATGTTGGCGGGTGTTTTTGTTTATGGTGTTCTTTGGTGTTTCGTTAAAAAAAAAAAAAATCAGCAAAACACTGAAGAGTTCAGTTTAATTGAGCAGCACACAATGATGTCTATTAGTTATGCACTGCACTAGACAAGACAAGACGATCTGTTTCAGAAAGAAATATTCGAAGAATATCAACAAAATGTAAAAATAATGAATGAATCGAAAGAAACTTTTCTTGGCACGTTATCAAAATTGATCTCAAATACCATTTGTTTTAATGAGTCTCTGCAGTCTTGTATGAAAGACGAGGATAGTAGGAAACAATAGACAAGTTAACACTACAGTGGACTTCAAATCAATAACATGTTACCAAGGCAATTGCTTACATCACAATACGTGTCATGGATGTCAGACAACCTAAGGGGAAACATTCCATGATGGCAGACTTTGTTTCGTCGTCCTGGAGATCATCCCCCTATTCCACGAGATGTACAAAGTGTTTTTGAAAAAGCGCTCACAATCGCCCCAGACAAGCTAATGGATTATATAATTACCTTTGCCAGAGGAGAGGGTATTGCATTTGGGTCCATTTGTCTGTCTGTCTGTCTGTTTGTTTGTTTGTTTGTCCACAGAGTAAGTATGTTTTTCTCTGCAACAGCTGGTCCGATTGACAGGAAATTTTCACCATCAGTGCAACTCCTCCTGTGAAAATTTTAATGATAATTATGACGTCACATGTCACGTGGTACGGGCGCCATCTTGGAAAAACTGAAAAACTTTGCACCTCTATATCTCCGAAAGCGCTGTGTAGAAAAAATTGAGACATGGCTCATTGTAAAGAACTCTCCATGGGAAATAACATATGATAATGATGACATCATAGGTGCCTCCAGTATGACATCATAATTCAAGTACAAAACTTCATCCCATTAAGATGAAATTTCTTGAGCGTCATCTCGG
The DNA here is from genome assembly GCF_964187855.1 of Myxine glutinosa. Classification (NCBI taxonomy): domain Eukaryota; kingdom Metazoa; phylum Chordata; class Myxini; order Myxiniformes; family Myxinidae; genus Myxine; species Myxine glutinosa. The sequence continues at coordinate 23,238,905 of NC_136273.1, forward strand.
GATAAATTGGTGGAGGAAAAAAATAATAATGATGTCATCAGTCACGTGGTTCGGCCGCCATATTTATTTTAACAAAATATTACATTTTTAACAAAAAAATTGTTAGCAAAAAAAAAATGTTTTAATTAAATAAAAAAAACCCACACAAAATACACCTCACAAACACATCCTGGCAAGGGTCTGCAATCTCTGATTGCTCTGTCTTGTTATCCTTGAAAGTGAACTTGGAACTTCCAGCTTTAAGTGTAGTCTGCATGAAAGACAGAACCACTCACTGGCAAAAATCAGTGTTGGCTACCACACTGTTACCCACAGTATCAGTTACCCTAAATAGGCTTTTAAAAGGAATTTCGTTTGATAATGTGTTTCGGATTCGTCACTTCCGTTGTGGTGGTTTGCATCCACTGTAAATATTTCTGATTCCATGTACTATTATTGTGTTCAAAAGGTTTATTGTTCATGAACTGTTTTCAAAAGGTAAAAAAGTTAATGTTAAAAGAAACCGGAAACCGGATCGGGAACCGGACGACGAAGAGGAAGAAGAGGAGAAAAAAGGGCGGAGCGAGGGAGTCGGACAAGAAAGCCGAGTCGCTCCGAGTTCTGAAGCGAACGTTGGTGAGCAAGAGTCACTATCGAACTTTCGGGTTTCCGGGAAATAAATTCCTGCGACAGAGTCGTCATCACTGTGACCAATCAACCTGCGTGTCAGGTTTTTGGCGGTGGATTCCGAGGAGAATTATCGCCGGGCTGTTACGTCTCTAGAACGGGTCTTCGGCCATTTTGACTCATGCAGGACTTGTGCTTCGCTCGCGGTTTCATCTCTTTTCGACCATTTTCACCGCATTCAGACGTCGATTTGGGGCATGTGTGTGACGTGGCTTTTTGAAGGTTACTTCGTCCATACCCGAGGGTGTGATCTCTCAGTCGCCTGTAGGGCACCTTTGGATTTCCCAGTCGCCTTGAGGGCGCCTTTGTACAGCTTCGGCGGTGTGACTGTACTTGCCATCCGCACGAGATTCTGGTCTCGATTGGACTTCGTTCTGGCGATCGCTGGAGCGAATCAACTTCGTCTTGAAGCCGGGAATAAGAGACATTGGGGAATGTTCTTGTTTCACTCACTTGGAGCACAGTGAGTTATATATTACAAAACTGATGGTACCATCATAGAACATATTGTTGCGAATATGGAATTTGGCCTCCATATCCGCTTGTAAATATTCCCCTATTTTCTCCAATACTCCCCAACTTTCCCCAATCCCCCATTCCCTAGTCCCATTGCATGTAAATAACAATCAGTAGAGCCGACCTTCCCCTTATTCCCCCATTAAATGTCGTGCCCAGGTCCACCGCACGACACGTAGACAACTTTCGGACATCTTCCTAGTTATTCTTAGTCTATGTCAGTTAAGGCCTCGTTTCCATTAATTATGACTCTTCGTTGCACCAGAATGTGATTATATGGCACCAGTAGTGAGTTTAGGACCTTTCCCATACCTCCTCCCATCTTCTTCCCCGTCTACAACAACAGAGGGGCACGGCGCTGCGCGGGGGGGAGTGTGCGTCCTCCCACCGGCTCGGTTCGCCGCCATCGACAATGCGCTCCACGGGGTTACCACGAAGGGGCTCCTTGTCAGCTCCTCGTCAAGGGCGGAGCCTGGTAAACCCCCCCCGCACGCACCCAATGAGAAGCAACGTGCCGATTCCACGAGGCGGAGCTAACGAGCCGAGGGCGTGTCACTCCCCGCCGGATATACGCGGCCACGCGCCGGATGTGACGTCAGATGCGCCTCAGCCTGGAGAGAGAAGTCGCCACCCCTCGAGCGCTGCAATACCTCCACCGCATCTCTTAAACTGGACCGTACGTGATCCTGCCCTGAGCCCAGGTGCACCTGGAGCGATCGCTACCCGCCTGTCCTTTGCATCAAACCCCGTGTGAGTGAGCCTTGTCCCGTTTATCTGTCGTCTGTTGGGGTTAATATAAGTGTGTTTAAGTGCCCACCTTCCTATGTTTCCCTCTTGTCCCTGTAATCTAAACCTTCCGCATTATTGTAATAACAACCTTTGAGAACCGTATCCCTGGTGTCGTGTCGTATCAATTCCAGCCGTGTGTCTTCTTTTTCCTTCATTGGTCTAGCATAGCGCGATTAGTCAACGTTCGGGCACAATCGGGTAACTTGTGCAGACGTGGTCATACCATAAAACCGCTCGGTAAATAACATCCAAGCCACGTCTGTAACAATTGGTGTCGAGGAGTGGAATTCGAACCCGGGACTAAATTAGTTAGGCCCAAATTTTGGGAGGGAAAATCGAGCCGGAGCGCGTACGGCGCTCGACCGAATCGATTCGGAGCGCGTTTCCCGCGCGAAATTATAACGGCGAAATTTGAATTTGTTTTACGAAAATAAAAAAAAAAACCGAATTTTGAAAGTCGCGCTATGGCGGATCAAGACGGCTGGGGTCCGGTAGGGGAGAGTGAAGCAGGGTCGGTCCAGGACCAAATTGAGACACGTGAGGAGAGCGAAACAGCGAGGGTAGCAAGCACGCAAAATGGCGCCTCGCTGGTCACCGCGCCGGCAACCGTGGCAGCGCCCCCGATGGATTTGAACTCGTTTTGGATACAAATGAAGGCCCTTATGGCCCAGAATTGTGAGCAAATGAGGGCTGATAGAAAGCGATTGGGTGAGCGATTGAGTGAGCGATTGGAGGGCCAAATAGGGGTAATGAGGGACGAAGCGAGGGCTCGGAGTGAGCAATTGGGGGTAATGGGAAACCAAATGGGGGTAATGAGGGACGAAGCGAGGGGTACCGGTGAGAAGTTAGACAATAATTTTAAGGGATTAGACAAGAAATTTGGGAAGTTAGACGACAAATTTGAGGGGTTAGACAATAATTTTAAGGAGTTAGACAAGAAATTTGAGGGGTTAGACAACGGGATAAAAGAAGTGAAAAATGGGTTAATGGGGGTAGAAAACAGAATGGCTGCCCAGGAGAATCAGATAGAGGGAGTGAAAAATGGGTTAGAGGGGTTAGAAAACAGTATGGAAGGCAAATTGAGGGACATGAGGGACCAAGCGGAAAGGGAAGTTAACCAAATGGGGCAGCAGATAGAGGGGGTCAGAATGGGGGTAGAAACCAAACTGGATGCTCACAGGGAGGAAATGGAGCAGATGAGGGTGGCATCTGGGCAGGAGATGCAAGTGATGGGAGAGGAGATCAGAAGAGGAGTGAGTGAGGAGGTCGGAGGAGTGCGCGAGGAGGTGAGGCACTGTAAGGAGCGCATGGAGAAAGAGGTGAGAAAGGGGACTGTAAAATTGCAAGGTGGTATAGAGGAGTTGACGCTGGGAGTAGAACAACTGACAGTGGGACAAAAGGAGTTGGGGGACCAGGTAAAGAAGAACACAGCGGTAATAGAGGGTTTAAAATCGACACAGAAGGAGATGAAAAAGGACGTAGGGGTAATTAAAAAAGAGTGCCAGACGGTACATGAGGACCTGACGAGGAAAATGGACAAGGTGGTAGAGGTAATGGAGGTTAAAGAGCGGGAGGTGCGGGAGCACATAGAAAAAAATAAAGTGGAGTTAGAGGAAGAACTTAAAGGGGCGCACGAAGAGATGAAGGAGATGAAGCAAAAATTAGAAGAAGTGGAAGAAGGGGTGAGCGAAATTAAGAAGCGACGGAGAGAGGATAAGAAAGAGATAAAGGAGGAAGTAAAAGAATTGGTCCAAAGTCTGTGTTCGGATCGTGATGATGTGCTCATTAACCGGATGAGGGATTCGCAGGTGATGGAGGAGAAGCGAAGAGAAAGAGGACCCGGTGTAAGTGGTGACCAATATGGTCGTGCGTATGATGCGCCAGGTGATTTAATAAGCTTGGGGGTCGAGATAGACCCGGATGTTCGTGAGAGGCCAAGAGTGAGGTGTATGGCTGGTCCGGAGGGTATGGAACGAGAGGTGCGAGGTGTGGGTGAGCAAGGTTGTGGTGGTATGGAATGGGTAGCGGGTTGCGGAGGTGTGACCCATGCATCGACACCAACAGGGGTAGTTGTTGGAGGGACCGGGGAGGCACGAGAGCCCCTTGGGGGTAATGTACTGTGGGGGCCCGGCCGGTTCGGCCCCGCGCTGACCCCGCAAGGGGCGACGCACGGGGTCCGGCCGGCGGGCAACGACTCGCATACGAGGTGGTCCCACAAGGTCCCACTCGCGCCGTATGACGGCAAGAGTGATCTACGCGCGTACCTGGCGCAGTTCGACTGTGTGTGTAAGGGTAACGGTTGGGGTGAGGACGAAGGTGGAGTACACCTGGTGGCCGCATTGCGCGGCGCGGCGGCGGAGGTGCTGACGGCATTACCAGCGGGTGCTCTCACCCTGCCAGCCCTCCGCGACGCCCTAATTAATCGATTTGGAATAGAACAGCAGAGCGAGCTTGTTAAAGCTCAGCTCGCGCTGCGAAAGCGCAAGCCCCAGGAAGCCATCGGGGAACTTGCCCACGACATTCGCCGCGCAGTGGGGATCGCACATGCTAGCATGGCAGCGGATTCCCGGGAAAGCCTGGCGCTGGACCATTTTATCCAGGCCCTCCCGGATATTGAGCTCCGGCAACAGCTCGCCATGTGGCGCCCGCAGACTCTGAGCCAGGCGGCTGACGCTGCGGCCCGTTGGGAAGCAGCGAGGCCCCTGGCCCGGGGGGGCGAGCGTCTCGCAATGGCGGTCCGCCAGATGGGACCCCCGATGGAGGGCGGACCCCTTAGGGGGCCCGCCCCCGACGTGGGTCCTGACCTGGCGGGCATGGTCCGGAGGCTGGTGGACCAGCGCCTGGCAGGACCTGGACCATGGCAGGCGGCCCCGGAGGTGGCCCGCGGTGGACCACGAGCGGGTAATCCAATTCGGACCTACAGGGGGGGGAATTTGGAATTCCGGAGGCAAGCACCTTACCAGGTGAGGTGCTATACCTGCAACCGCCTGGGTCACCTGGCGCGGCACTGTCGAAACGCGCGCCGGGATGATCCCCGGCAGTTGAGGTCCTCAACTCCGCCCAGGGGGGAGCGGGTTAGCCGACCCCAGACACCCCCCCGCCAGACCCCGGGAAACTAGAAGGTGTCGGGCACGTAGGGCGGTGTTCGGCAGCAGAGGATGGAGGAGAGCCCTCATTGACGCGACAGGTCATTTATTGTGGCCAAATTGGAACCGGTAGCCTGACAATTAGATGCAAAATTGCCGGCGTGGGGGTAGACGCCGTAGTGGACACAGGAGCTAGCGCCACGATCATCAGCCCTGTGGTCCTTGATTCGAGTGCAGGTGGCTGGGATAAGATCCAGCGCCTGCAAAATTATAGTTTGCAGCTTGCTACCGGGGTAACGGCCCCGATCATAGGGCGTGGTTCTGTGACCCTCAAGTTAGGGTCGGTAAGGAGGGAGATAGATGTTTGGGTGGCGGAGGTGTGCGACCCATGTTTAATAGGGTTGGACCTGTTGACTGCCAGCGGTTGTAAAATCGACTTGTGCCGGGGGATCCTGCAGGTGGGAGTAGAAGAGCTGCCGTTAGGGGGAGTGAGCACGGCCGAGAGAGCGGAGCTGGAGGCTTCCGAGGCCGTGACCATCCCCCCAAGGGCCGAGGCGATAGTGCCGGCCTGATGGGCAGCTCGCCCAACATGGCAGGAGTCCTGCGGCCTGGTCGAACCGGTGGCAGCGCAGTCCATACCGGGTTTAATCGTGGGCCGCACCCTTGTAAAAACGAACGGACCGGTAGTGGCCGTCCGAGTAATAAATATGAGTACAGAACCACGCACTATAGTAAGGGGCACGAGGGTAGCTGGCTGCACCCCCGTTGAGGAAGTCGCGACAGTGAGGGGCGAGAACGTCCAGCCGAGCCGACCCCGGGGGGAGCCTTCAATGACAAGTAGGAATTGGCCCGATCCCATTTGCGAGATGGTAAATCGTAGCAGCGTAGAGTTGGGAGGTACCCAGAGGGAGGCCTTACACAAACTGGTTGGGTCCCATTTGGACCTCTTCTCCTTGTCCACCGAGGATATTGGACGTACGGGCCTGGTGAAACATCAGATCCACACCGGTGAGGCCCGGCCTATTCGTCAGGCCGCCCGACGGCTCCCTTGGAGCAAGAGGGCGGAAGCTGACGAGCAGGTTGCAAAAATGCTCGACGCAGGTGTGATCGAGCCCTCGGGAAGTCCTTGGATGTCACCTGTTGTGCTGGTCAAAAAGAAGGATGGGACCACGCGGTTCTGCGTGGACTATCGCCAGCTAAACAACGTGACACTCAAGGACTCATATCCCCTGCCAAGGATTGATGACACCCTCGATGCCGTTGCGGGCTCAAATTGGTTCACAACTTTGGACCTCAAGAGTGGGTATTGGCAGGTGGAGATGGATAGGGCAGGGAAGGAGAAAACGGCATTTTCCACAGGTAAGGGACTGTATCAGTTTACTGTGATGCCGTTTGGTTTGTGTAACGCCCCCGCCACCTTTGAGAGATTGATGGAGCATGTACTAGGCGGCATGCCATGGCAATCATGCCTGGTGTACCTGGATGACGTCCTGGTACATGCCCAAACGTTCCCCCAGGCACTAGCTAATTTGGACCAGGTGTTCGGGTGCCTCAGACAGGCAGGGTTGAAGCTGAACCCGAGTAAGTGCACTTTGTTTGCAAGAGAGGTGGCCTATCTAGGTCACGTGATTGGCCGCGAGGGGGTAAAAACAGACCCAGACAAAATTAAAGCGGTAGAGGAGTGGCCCGCACCACGTACCATCAAAGAGGTGCGGGGATTTTTGGGACTCTGCTCCTACTACCGGCGCTTTGTGGCGAAATTTGCGGAGTTGGCCCGTCCCCTCCACCGGCTTACGGAGAAGGGGACGCGATTTAATTGGACACGGGAGTGCCACGAGGCCTTCCAAAAATTGAAGGGGTGTCTAACATCCGCACCCCTTCTAGCTTACCCCACTAGTGACGGGACATTTACCCTGGACACGGATGCGAGCCAGGAAGGATTGGGCGCAGTTTTGTCTCAGACACAGGAGGGCGTGGAGAGAGTGATTGGTTATTATAGTCGGGCCTTAAGTAGGCCCGAGAGAAATTATTGCGTCACTCGCAAAGAGTTATTGGCTATGCTGGCTGCCACGAACCATTTCCACCCGTACTTGTACGGGCGGAAATTTTTGGTTAGAACTGACCATTCCTCCCTGCAATGGCTCCTTCGGTTCAAGGAACCGGAGGGCCAAATTGCAAGGTGGTTGGAAAAGTTGCAGCAGTACGATTTTGATGTGGCCCATAGGGCCGGGAAGGCCCATGGTAATGCGGACGCACTCTCTCGGCGTCCTTGTCTGGGGGAAAACTGTAAATTTTGTGCGAGACACGAGGAGAGGGAGCAATTGGGCGATTCCGCCCCGATTCTCGTCGTCCGGGCAACCCAGGTGAGAGGGCCAATTTTGCCACTAACCGCGGACGAGGAATTTGGAGAGTTGGCTTGGAGCACGGCCCAGCAGGAGGATCCTGTTCTGGGGCCGGTGTTCCAATGGGTCAAATTGGGGCAAAGACCAAAGGGGGAAGAGGTCACCCCCCTCGGGGCACAAACAAAGGCATATTGGGCTCAGTGGCAGACCCTGGAATTGAAAGGCAACATCTTGTATCGCAAGTGGGTGGAGGTTCCCTCTGATCGAACTTCCTGGCTGGTGATAGTCCCTGACAAATTCAAGAACGTCATATTGCAACAGGTGCATGGTACCCGCTCCGGCGGCCATTTGGGCAGGACAAAGACAATATCTCGGGTCCGCCGGAGGTTCTATTGGGTGAATATGGGGCGCGACATACAGGACTGGTGTCGGAGATGCGACGCCTGTTCTGCCAAAAAGGGACCAGCACGGAGGATGAGGGCCCCCCTTCAATTACATCAGGTGGGGGCCCCCCTTGAGCGGGTGGCTATGGATATTCTAGGACCGCTGCCCCGCACCCGCCAAGGTAATAAGTATATCCTCGTTGTAATGGACTATTTCACCAAGTGGCCGGAGGCCTACGCCCTCCCCAACCAAGAAGCAGGGGTGGTAGCGCAGGCCTTCGTGGAAGGATTTGTGTGCCGGCATGGGATTCCACAGGAGTTGCACACCGACCAGGGACGAAATTTTGAGAGCAAATTGCTAAAAGATGTGTGCAGTCTCCTGTCAATTCGGAAAACCAGAACAACGCCTTTAAGACCTCAATCTGACGGGATGGTGGAAAGATTCAATCGAACTCTAATCCAACAACTGGCACTGTTCACCACCACCCGTCAGGATGACTGGGACGAACATCTCCCTTATTTGCTCATGGCCTACCGAACCAGCCAGCACGGGGCCACCGCATGCAGTCCAGCGTTGCTTATGTATGGGCGGGAGTTACGGGCTCCCGCCGACTTGCTATGCGGTCCCGTGCCAGACACAGTGGTTAACCCGCCGAGGGAGGGGTACGCACGTCACCTAGAGGAAGGCATGGAGCTAGTCCATGCCTTCGCCCGCCGCCAACTCCATCTGGCGGGGGAAAAGATGAAGCGCAGGTACGACGACCGGAGCCAGGGGAGTCAATACGCTCCGGGGATGAAGATTTGGTTCTTTAATCCCCGGAGGCGGAAGGGAAGGTGCCCAAAACTCACCTCCCCCTGGCAAGGCCCAGGAGTCGTCCTGTCGCAAATCTGTGACGTGGTCTTTAAGATCAAAATGGGGCCACGAGCCCTCCCTCGGATCGTCCACGCCGACCGGATAAGACCTTACACCGGCGAGCAGGCGCCCCCGTGGATTGCCTCGGCTTTAGATGCCGAGGCGGGACCCAGTACCTCTGAATAAGGGGGGGCTTATTAGTGCCAGAGGACTGGGGGATTGAGGAGCGATAGGCCCGGTGGGAGAGGGTGGCATCCCTGCCACCCTTCCCATGGTGGGGCAAATGCGCTATAGCTTATGGGGTGATGGCGGTGAAAACTAGCCCGGGTGGGTTAGGTTATATTGTGTGTAGGGATCTAGCGAGGATTGACATTAGGTAACGTTAAGTTTAGTTAGTGACTGATACCTGTAGTGGGGACGCAGGTAGATTAGTGTGGATGATAATGACGAGGGAGCGCAATAGTTTAAAGGGACGACTGGGAAGCGCAAGTTTCAGAAGGGAGTAGTTAGCTGAGATGATGCCGTGTGTGTGAGGATGGAACAGGTGTGATTGCACAGGTGTGCAATTGGACAGGTGTGTGGAGCAGTGTATGAGTAGTGAGTGTGTGGATCAGCGCGAATGCGCTTGGGGAGAGAAGGGTGCAGGTGGCACCAGGTGTGAGAGCACAGGTGTGCAGGTACAGGTGTGTGGAGAGAGTTGGAGTGAGTGGTACGGAGTGGTGTGCATGGTGCGAAGGTGTGGATGGGGGAAGAGTGGACCCCTTTCACGAGCACCCGGGGCGGGTAGTGTAAGTGTTAGGTAGAGGGTGCAGGTAAATTGTGGTTGGATATTGGCATTTGTGGTGCGGTTGCAGAATGGTGTTGTGAATGGGTGCATTAGTGTTGTGGAAATGGCTGGGCGTGTAGCCTGTTAGTGTGTGTAGTTGGTTGGGCACTCCACCACTGTGAGGATGTCGGCCAGGTGAGGCCGCAGGTGGGCTCTGGGAGCCGGTAGTTGTGAGTGGGTGCCTGAGGATCCCGGGTGTGGATCGGGCAGCCCAGTGCCAGAGAGGGCACGGAGTGGGGAGAGAGCCAGAGGGCCTTCCCCTGGTAGTTAGGTTAGGGTAAGGAGCAGGTAAGCTCGGAGGCAACTGCAGTGGTGGAGGTGTGCAGGTGGGTAGACCCACTGGGAGAGGTACACGTCGCAGCCCAGAAATTGTACGAGGGCACCGGGAGATGAATCGGGGGAGTGAGACCCCAAATTGAAAAGCACCACAGTTTGGCCAATGGGAATTGGTTTTTAGAACCCATAGTGTAAGAGGGCCAATGGTTTGGCCGGAGAGAGACCCCGGGTAGTGTAAAGTTGTTAAAGTCATTTAGGAAATAGTTAGGATTGATGAACCTGTCGCACCATACGCAGCCACTTACCTGTGGTGATGATGATGACTCCACACCTGTGTTTTCTTTGTTCTGTGTGCAGGAAATGAGATTGCTGTGGATTTGTGAGACGCATCACGACGTGGATGAGACATTGGGGTGATTCCATCTCTCCCTCCTTAGGAGGGACTGATGATGAATTGGTGATGGCAAATTTTGATGTGCAGTTGGAGATGGCAAATTTTGATGAGAGTTGAAAATGGCAAATTTGATTGGTTAGGAGGGAGAGAAGACGAATTTGGTTTATGGGAGGAACGGGGAAGACAGTAGGGATGTTTGTCGATTTGTAAAGTAGATGTTTATGGGTAGTGTTGTGTTTTGTGGATGCAGTAAGGGGTAAGGGAGGGGCCATGTAGGTTACCTGGTGGGGGGGGGCGTACGATAGGAACGTACCTGTCTCACCTGGTTCCCATGTGCCCCCAGTGTGCATCACCTTACATTGCGTGCACTTTTGCGCCCTTACCACCTTACTCACTTGTTTCTTCTTTTGTCTCCCACCTCCGAGGATCTGGCTGTGGGGTAGAGAGAGAGGAGAGAGAGGTGCTGGCTGCGCAGTTGTGGGCCTGCACTTTCGCTGTTTGCTGCCGGGATCGATACACCATATGGACCGCAATGTTTGTGGCCACCCACAATGGACCGCAGTTCGTTTGCGGCCAAGCACCACCCGGGGATGGACCTATGGGTCAACGTGGCACCTATGCCATACAGGTGAACCACTTTTAGTTACCACCAAGTGCACCACAAGAAGAGCAAGAGACACCTGCAGGGTTAGGGGTTGTCGAATTTATTTTTATACCAATGAACAATGGTGACTGCACCGGATGGTGCTGACTGTGTGGTGGGGTGGTGCTTTTGATGCTGGGAAAGGGTGCTCTGCACGTTATTAAAGGCCGTCGGCCACAGAGCACTCGTGGGTTGGTGTATCGATGTTGGCAAGCGCGCTCTCTCTATGCATAACATCTGCATGTGTTCCTCCAAAAACAGGTCCTGGATCGTAGTGTAAATAGCAGCGTAGTCTTGTAAATAATGCTCCCTACCGGCTGTATGTTTAGTTTGAGAATTCTTTCCGGATTCGGTTATCCTGTGGGTGTGTTTCTGTGAGGAGAAGGGTGCAACGTCGCAGGGGGACATATTTACTCATTTGTGAATATCTGTAAAACTGTCGCACTCAGGGTAGAGTTAATAGTAGAGGGAACTACATTGCGTGCCACACTAAAGTAGGTAAAAATTTATCGGGTCGGGACGCCCCGAGGGTAGAGAAGGGTGCAATGTTGCGAATATGGAATTTGGCCTCCATATCCGCTTGTAAATATTCCCCTATTTTCTCCAATACTCCCCAACTTTCCCCAATCCCCCATTCCCTAGTCCCATTGCATGTAAATAACAATCAGTAGAGCCGACCTTCCCCTTATTCCCCCATTAAATGTCGTGCCCAGGTCCACCGCACGACACGTAGACAACTTTCGGACATCTTCCTAGTTATTCTTAGTCTATGTCAGTTAAGGCCTCGTTTCCATTAATTATGACTCTTCGTTGCACCAGAATGTGATTATATGGCACCAGTAGTGAGTTTAGGACCTTTCCCATACCTCCTCCCATCTTCTTCCCCGTCTACAACAACAGAGGGGCACGGCGCTGCGCGGGGGGGAGTGTGCGTCCTCCCACCGGCTCGGTTCGCCGCCATCGACAATGCGCTCCACGGGGTTACCACGAAGGGGCTCCTTGTCAGCTCCTCGTCAAGGGCGGAGCCTGGTAAACCCCCCCCGCACGCACCCAATGAGAAGCAACGTGCCGATTCCACGAGGCGGAGCTAACGAGCCGAGGGCGTGTCACTCCCCGCCGGATATACGCGGCCACGCGCCGGATGTGACGTCAGATGCGCCTCAGCCTGGAGAGAGAAGTCGCCACCCCTCGAGCGCTGCAATACCTCCACCGCATCTCTTAAACTGGACCGTACGTGATCCTGCCCTGAGCCCAGGTGCACCTGGAGCGATCGCTACCCGCCTGTCCTTTGCATCAAACCCCGTGTGAGTGAGCCTTGTCCCGTTTATCTGTCGTCTGTTGGGGTTAATATAAGTGTGTTTAAGTGCCCACCTTCCTATGTTTCCCTCTTGTCCCTGTAATCTAAACCTTCCGCATTATTGTAATAACAACCTTTGAGAACCGTATCCCTGGTGTCGTGTCGTATTAATTCCAGCCGTGTGTCTTCTTTTTCCTTCATTGGTCTAGCATAGCGCGATTAGTCAACGTTCGGGCACAATCGGGTAACTTGTGCAGACGTGGTCATACCATAAAACCGCTCGGTAAATAACATCCAAGCCACGTCTGTAACAATATTGATTGTACTTTTGTATACTATTGTTGTTGTACTGTTATTCTTGTGTGATCTTAATACAATATTTGTTTGTGAGTAACAATTGGGGTGGCTTCTCCGTTGATCTTTGACACACAGAATAACACATTTTTCTGCAGTGACTCCTCTCGGGGCTCGGAGGTACACCGTGACCACTGACCAGGGGGTCGGGGAGGAGCACGTAACAGAAAGCCACCCCACCCCTTGGGAGGAAAATCGACCCACGGAAGCATTTCTAGCTCACTGCCCTTCATCAGCGTGGAGTGGACTCCCCCAAAGAGTTGAATTGAAAAGCCATCACATGAGGTATTTTGCATATCATATCTTTTTTTATATACTGTATATACATCTAGTATCTTTTTGTCATCTATTAGACTAATGCAAGTATCTCATTTGTATAATTTTTGACACTGCCTTCAACTCCAATTATTACCTCCACCACGGAAGGTGGACAGAGGTTATATTTTCACCCCTGTCAGTTTGTTTGTTTGTGAACAAGATATCTCAAAAAGTTGTGGAGAGGTCGTGAGATCAGATTGAAATCTGATGAGATTTTCAAAAGATATCATTCGGAAATTTCATAAAGGTCCAACACGTTCTTAAATAAACAAATAAAATACAAAATTGGATTGTGATTTCATACATCGTAGTGGTTTTTCCAGCACCGTTGTGTCCAAGGAATGAGGTTATTTGACCCTCGTAGAGGTTCAGAGAGAGCCGGTCTAGCGCGGGACGTTGGCCACTTCTGTACACCTTGCTCAGCTTGTTGATGCAAATACCCAGCACCATGTGGCTTGGTTCTTCCTCAAAGTCTGGATTCTCTTCTTTTGGTATAAATTGGGCATGACAATGTGTTCAAAAAAGTCAAGTCGATAAAGCATTAAAATATACAAAAGATTGGAACTCGAAACAAAGTACAATGGCATACTCACCCTGATGTCTAGTCTCCATTGCACAGGCCTGGTCCTCCTGTCGAATACTAAGCCCAACTCTTTGCCTCCTCCCAGGCAAGAACGATGTTCCAGGCAAACAGAACCATGGGGAGGCAAAGTGCTGGAATGGGAAATACCACGGTCGTGGAAGTCCATATGTACCTGCGACACAAGTACCACGGTCAGCATGTATTTCCAGCCTCAACATAAGGCAATCCGTTACATCCAGAATTTCCCTTACAATCTCTAAAGCATGCCCCTTCTCTCACCTCTTCATGTATAAAAACCCTTTGCCTACAGTACTGGGGTACTTAGCCTCGCTTTTGCAAGTCCAATCCTATGACAAACATTACTCTCAATTTTGTGAAGAGTTTGAGATTTGATAGAATTGAAAAACATATTCCAAGTGTCAAACCAGCTCGTGATTCTATCAAGATCTGCAGAGAAGGAAGAGGCTGTGTCTGCCTATCTGAAGGATGAGGGATGTAATGACAGAGAAAGGAGTCATCAGCAAAGAGATAAAGATGATTTTCCAGAGTCAGAAATATCGTTGATGAAGAAGAGGAATAGGACTGGGTGCAGAACACTGCCTTGGGAAGGAGATAGTCAGGTTCACTATGTTTTTTCGTTCAAAATCATGGTAGATTAGCAAACCTATACATTTTTGGAAACGTTATTACATGGAAAATCTGAAAATCAATGTTTACATTTGCCAATTCCGACCAATTCGATTCGACCAATTCGACCAATTCCATTCGACCAATTCGACCATTCGCTTCGATCGACCATTCGACCATTCGACCAATTCGATCGATTCGATTCATCGAATTCGATTCGATCGACCATTCGACCAATTCGATTTGCCAATCAATTTGACCGACCTTTGCTTGTGTGGAACGGACTGTGAAAACGATGCGGACTATATTGTCGGATACGACACACAGGACAGTGATGACGAACTCTAAATGGCATATTCTGTAATCGTGTATGTTTGATGCCATTGACTCCCTGTGTATATTTTGTCATTGACTGCCTGTGTAGATGTGAAGTTATACTGACTGCATGTGTATATATGATTTTGCTAACTGCCTGTGTATGTTTGGTGATATGAATTATTGTGACACATTTTGATGTTATTAACTGCCTGTACAAAATGATAACATGTATTTGATTATGCAACTTATCGCGAATATAAAGACAGTATTTTGCAATTCAAAACCTTTGATTCGTGTCTTACCATTCCCCATAGCACTAATTTGATACTTTCATTGGATTCCTTGTCCCTGAAAATATAGGTTTAGTATATTTTAAAAAGTTTTTAGGGTAATTAGAGGCAGAAATAGAACAAAATATGTATTTTACAGTGGCCATTTTGAAAATCCAAAATGGCCGCCATACAGGTATCTCTCCAAATGTAAACATTGATTTTTAGTTTCCTTATGCTATAACCTTTCCAAAAATGTATAGGTTTGCTAATCTACCATGATTTTGAACGAAAATAATTTATTGACATAGTGAACCTGACTAAGATGAAACGATTCTGTTGAGAGCCACATGTTGGTTATTAGAGTAGAGGAAGTCAACAAGCCAAGTATGGAGTTGGCCTTGGATGCCATAGCTAGACAGTTTGGAGAGTACGGCAGGATGCCAAACTATCAAATGCTCGAGATATGACCAGAGAGACGGCCCTGGTATCATGTTTGACATTGAAGGCTTTCAACTATTGTTAGTAGAGCAGGAGAATCATGTCCAGAGGAAAGTGACCTGGTTTCAAAGCGAAATGATGGTCCGAGGGGCCATGGCCAAGAAAAGGACGAATTTGATGTTGATTGTGATTATGGATTCCATGACCTTGCTGAGGATTGGAAGCAAGCTAATTTAAGAGGATCTGTTTTGCACCTTTATATGTAATGCAGTAATGTTGGTAGATTTCCAAACAGAATGAAGATGGCCTTGGGTAAACAATCGGATGAACAGGGCAGAAAGATGTGCAAGAGCAGGGGGGCAGGTTTTTAAGACACGTGCGCTAATGTCATCCTGTCCAGTTGCATAAGCGTTCAGTCGAGGGTCGAGAATCGAGGGTTGCCAGAAACTTCTCCACCTTCTCAGGTGAAAATGACAAAGTCCAGCAGCAGTTGGGTGTGATTGGGTCGGGTCGGTACAAAGAGAAAGGGTTTGGTACGCAAGATTTCGAAGCAAACACAAAAATGAGGTATTCGGCCTTCTCACGAGCAGAGTCGGCTGTGGTGCCATTTGAAGAGAGGGAAGGTATGGGTATATATGATAACTGAAGACGAGATGGGATGGATCTGTGCATGAGAGAGAGAGAGAGAGAGAGAGAGAGAGAGAGAGAGAGAGCAGGTTTCCGTGATCGAATTCCCAGGCTGAGTTCTTATCAGCAGATGTAGACATGGGAGACCAGTCCTGCAGCGAGATGGCTGCTTGTATTCCTTGCAAATCTGCTTGAGTGAAATGTCAGAATCGCCAGTGGCTCTCAGAATAGCCAGGGATATGTTGAGTTTCACAAGCATTTGATCAGATGAACCAATTGGAATAGAGGAAGAGTAGGAGACATTAGCAGGGAAGTTAGTCATCACCAAGTCTGGGAAGACTGAGGATTTGCCATTGGGCGAAAGTTCACAGAATGAGTCAGTCCAATGGAGTCACAGAAGTCCGTTGCTGACATGCCATACCTGGTGAGAGCGGTACCGACACCCAGTCAATTTGCATGGTGACAATTTAAATCACCACATATGAGGAAGAGAGAGTTGGGATGAGTGGTTAAAAGTTTATCCATGTTGTCTGAGAGAGATGTAGATGGAGTTGTCACTGTTAGGAGGATGGTACAACACACAGACAAATAAGAGGTGGGAGCAAAGGGAAGCCACCGCCAAAGTTACTCCTCAGTCTTGGGATGGGTAAGAGCAGTACATGGACAGTGAGAAATGATGTTCTTGATGTAAAGTGCAACTCAACCACTGGTACGGGGTTCAAGCCTGTCAAACAAGAGGCGACACTACAGAGTCAGGGACATCCTGTGGGAGGAAGGATTATGTTAATCAGATAATGTCCAGTTTATCAGCAATGGGTTGATCAAGAGATGTCAGATTGGATCAGAGGCCTTCGATGTTGGAGGTCCACACCGTTCAGCATTAGGGAAGATGCACTGTTGTTTTGGTGCAGGGATGGAAGAACTTGAAGGGGGTAGGGGAACTTTATGAAGGCGTGCGGTCGAGGGGAAGCTATGGAGGGTAGAGGTAGGTGGAAGATGTTAGCGGGCGAGCCAGGGTATAAGCTGGGAGGGGCAGGATGTGAGTGAAGCTAGGAGGGGGTGGACAAGGTTGAACCTGGGAGTGGGCAGAGCGAGGGGCAACTGGTAGGGGCGAGTAGGAAGTTTGCAGGGGCACTACATGTCGAAGTGAAACCAATCTTCCCTCTTTGAGGATATTCCAGAACTCTAAAAGCCATCATATGCAACAAAATACCAACAGGACGTACCAGGGTGAACAGCTTCAATGTACCAAGTGAGTAGCCCATAAAGGATGCTGTCAACACCAAGCATCAGCATAGCTAAGGCCAGGCTGAACGCGTCACCCTCCACTGGTGAACGCCTCAACGTGCTCCACTGGATCCCCACTCCAGCCATCTCGTACAGTGCGAAGTACTTGGCACCGAGACCGAACGCCGTTGTGGACATCAGAGACTGATTCGATGGAAATGGTAGAGACAGTATCAGGCGGATGGTTATTATGATGTAGGTTTTTTTTAGTAATTTCCACCATCGTTTCAAAATCTTGAGTCCACAGTACTCACAGCAATGCACTTCTGTGTGGCGGTGATGTGGTCATGGGCAACCTCCTCGCGAATGGCCACATACATATATGGAACGTAGCTCAGGAAGTAGGCAATACCGGCGCAGGCAGCCGCTAGCTTAGCCTTCGAGTAAAGCACACTCACCAGGAAGCTAAAAATAAAATTAACAAAAACTATTGTCATGAAAAGAAGAACAAAAACCTCTACATTTCATCAGGGACGCTTGATTGGAAGATCAATCATGCAGCAAATGATGACTCTCTCCCCTGTCCCACTCCACTACCAATTTTCAACCCTCGCTAACATTTGACTACTCACCAAAATGTGACCGTTGCGATGGCGTAGATCGTGAGGAAGAGCCAGATGATAAAGGTGTTACTGTGTGCGAGAACATGGCCGTACTTGAGGATGAGTGTGAGGCCTGCAACACTGAGGGATAGCTGGGAGAATCCTGTGATGAACCAGGCAAGCCAATGTACGGCATTGCTCAAGCCCATCATTTTCATCACCTGTGCAGGTAGCAGGTGACGTGAGAGATGCAGTGTGGCTTTGTTTATCAAAATGCATCAAAAATGGTTTCCATACGAACTACACAGTAATTACAAGCTATGTAATTAACCTGGAATGGGAAAGCTAATCGAATCAGAGGTCTCGTTAACTTGTATGTTTCACCATGAAGTGTTAACCAAGCGGAGCAGCTTTTCCATCCTCGTCCTACCTCCTTTAGCCGTTGTTCCTTTTCTGTGACGATGTGTTGCACCATCATGGAGACCGAGTAAACCCAGGAGATGACGAGACAAAGCGGCATCATGTGCTCAATCACAAACAGGAAGCTGGCGCACCCAAACATCAACATACGAGTGAATGATACAGCATCAGACTCAAAGAACAGAAATCGTTTTGTTTTAGTGTCCAAGGCTCAAATAGCTAAAATAAAAACACAAAGCCAGAACGCAACTAGAATGGCACTGGTAGAGCGCATACCTCCGCCAGGCTGAACAGTTTACATTTTGTATTCTACTTACATCATGGTGTGTACCCCGGTTTAGAATAGGTACACCGTATCCCTGCGCATCGTCAGAGGCGACTAAGGGTTGGCGTCAGGAAGGGCATTCGGCCATAAAAACATTGCCTCAAACAGGGAACCATGATTGTCATGGGGCCCGCAAGGCTAACCCCCACTCTAGCGGGGAAAATGGCCTTAAAACGATCATTCATTCATTCATTAATTTCATTCATATTACAGGCCGTGAACCAAAATCTAATCAGTTTGTACTTGTCGCCTACCAATTCATCCACCATGTTTTGGCACAAGTCGTCCACAACTTTTTGAAATATCATGCTAAATATAGTTTTTGGCCCTGTCACTCAAATGGTGAAGAATCACTTCATAAAAATTCTCTGATGCACATCTGGATTCAAATATTGACCAAAATCGAACCGATTCGTCCTTCTCACATACCCAACCTGTCCACCACGTTTCGTCCGAATCCGTCCATAATTTGAGATATCCTGTTCACAAAGAAATAGACAGGGTGAAAACATATCCTCCATCCACCTTCGGTAGCAAAGGTAATGAATGAATTAGCACAATAGAGTGGATTGGAAGCTTCAATCTGTGCCTCTCTCTGGAAAATCCCCTTTATCTATTTGCTGATGACTCCATCCTCTGCCATGACATCCCTCATCCTTCAGACAGGCAGGCTACAGCCTCTTCCTTCTCGTCGGGCCTTGACAAAATCACAAACTGGTCAAACAATTGGAATATGTCGTTCAATTGTGACAAATCTCACACTCACCATCTCTCCCCAAAAGGACTGTCTGGCAAACCCTCCTATCTACTTTCTTAACAATCCTCTTGAAGAAGTTCAGTCATTCATACTCCTGGCTCTCACTATCAGTGATGACCTTGACCTCTCACTATCAATGGCCAGTCTCCCTCTTGGGTAAACCACATATCAAAGTTGGCCTCCAAATCCAGCCACCGACTAGGCATCCTCCATAGCACAACATCCAAAAGTCCTCCTTCGCATACCTGAACTCCTATATCCACCTTCAAGGCCTTAATCTGCAGCTTGATGGGGTACTGCTCTTCCCTCTTCGCAGAGGGAAGAGCAGTACTCTCACACTCTCTGTACCCTCACACATTCTCAGCTTGATTCTGTGGAAACTTCTGTGGAAACCCAAGATTATTGGAATTTCCCACGATGAAGCAGAGTCGATGGGCCGATCACTTTTGCCATCACAGAAAGGTTGGTGGTCATCTGTCTTCTACCACGTCCTTTCTGATCTGGCAGCCTCTGCTCTTTCCTTGCTTTGTCCTCCACCCACGCCCCTCCCCCCACCCTTCCCCAGGTTTCTGCAGGGCGTATGCGGTCCAGACCAGCAACTTCATTCTGGTAAAACTCCCAAAATCCAGAACCACTCACCTCTCATTCGTTCTTTGTTTCCCCACATGTGCAACCAACTTACACATTCTCTTCAATCTTACTCCTCCCTCTGGGTTTTCAAGACAGATGTTTACCATCTCAGATTTTTTTTTTTTTTTTGTATACTGAATCGAGGCTCGTGAAAGAGCTAACATTTACTTCACAAACAAATCAACCAGACAAACAAAATATATAAAAAGAGGGAGCGGAAGACAAGATGGGGAGAGAAGGGGAAGCACACAAACACAACATTTGAGAGCAGGGAGATGTGTGGAAGGGAGAGGGCTTGGGGGGAGGAGGCGTGGGAAGGGGGGGGGGAGGGAGAAGTATAAAACACAAGGACACCAAGGACTTCCAGGACAGAAGTTGGTATTTCAAAAAAGTGGAATTGGGGTTAAATTAGCGGGGGTAGAAAAGATCAAGACTTTGGATGGGGGAAGATAAGAGATGGTGGTGAACAGCTGTTTTAAAGACCTGGAGGGTGGAGTGGGATTGAAGAGAGTGAGGGAGTTTGTTCCAGAGGCGGGAGAAAAGAGGAATGAAGGAGTGAAGGTGAGCAGAGAGTCTTGGTTTTGGCAGTTTGACCATAAGAGGGTTGCAGGCAGATCTTGTGCGACCTGTAGGAATATTTGCGGGACAGAGCCCAGAGAGAGCTGGGGGGGCAAGGCCAGAGAGGAGTCGGTAGAAGACGGAAAGACCACCAACCTGCCTGCGGTGAGTGAGTGAGAGGCCCTTGGAGTTAGATTCATCGCGGGAGATTCCAATGATTCTGAATGCTTTGGTTTCAACAGCGTGAAGACGAGCTAGGTGTGAGGCAGGAGCACCAGCCCAGAGGGGAGAGCAGTATTCCATTGAGCTGCAGATGAAAGCCTTGTATGTGGTGAGGAGCTCAGGAGTGCCAAGGAAGGACTTCGCACGACGGAGGATGCCCAGTCGGCGACTGGCTTTGGAGGCCAGATTTGAAATGTGGTTTTCCCAGGAAAGATCATGGCAGATAGTGAGACCCAAAAGCCTGAGTGACAGAACTTCTTGGAGAGGATTATTCAGAAAGTGGATGGGAGGGTTGTCCAGTCGGTCTTTTCGGAGAGACATCGTAAGAGTGTGAGATTTGTCAGGATTGAAAGACATGTTCCACTTGTTTGCCCAGTCTGTGATTTTGTCCAGGTCTGCAGAGAGTGAGGAGGCTGCAGACTGCCGATCTGAGGGATGAAGAATGGAGCGACAGAGAGTAGAGTCATCAGCAAAGAGATACAGAGGATTTTCAAGAGAGTCAGAGAGATCATTGATGAAGACCAGAAAAAGCACAGGGCCCAGAACACTGCCTTGTGGAACTCCAGCCTGAACAGGAAGAGGAGATGAGAGAAACCCATTCAGGGCCACACGTTGACTAGGACTAGAGATGAAGTCCGCCAGCCATGCGTGGAGATTTTCATGGATACCAAAAGAGGAGAGTTTGGTGAGCAGAGCGGGGTGCCAGACCGTATCGAAGGCACGTGATATGTCAAGGTCAAGATCACCCTGAAACCATGATATGTTCTAACCCCATTTACCACAAGCCTCCCCCACCCCATTCCAAATTTGCTGTATTTCCTTCCTGAGAGTTTGCTTCTGTATCCATCTTGTTCACCCCAGGCATCCTCCTCTAACCCTCATTCTTATCCGCATCCCTTGTTTGTCCAAGTCTCCCTCTATTTTGTCCTTCAACACTGCTGTTGGTGTTTCCCCTCTCTTTATAGTGTTCCTTTTGTTCTGTTGCATCTTGATCCGTTTTGAGTTCTGGATCTTCCATGAGCCTTGACTTTGTATACAAAAACAAATCTCAGGTTGCTACAAGGACGGTTGGGGAAGTAAGAGTGTCGTCAATGACGTATGAATGGTTGGGAAGTGGAGGATGGAAATAAATAAATAAATAAATGGTTTTGGATGCAATTTCACCAGAATTGTCGATTGCTTCTTGGTGAATCCAAGAGACACATTTCCAGAAATAAAAAGACAGATTATAGACAAATATTACAAGGGGAGGGAGGGATGGGAGAATAATTAATGGCATAGGGAGAGATATTCAAGCTGATGCTAATATATACGAGGGTGTTCAGAGAGAAGTTCAAATTGTATTTTTAACACTTTAAGATGAACAGGCCAACTTCTTTGCTTTGTGGTAAGACGACCTGCTCACTTGTCTCAGATTTTGTAACTGCTGTTGAAATATCATCACCTCTCACAACAAATAATGTTTCAAAAAAAAGTTCCAAAATCTCCATTCTGTGCCTAATATTGTTGAGCATCTTACTCGTCACGAGTGTAGCAGGGATATGGGATCATCTGGACGTAGTTTCCTGGCTCCACCACGTCTCTACCAACAAGTGTGTCGATGATGGCCCGTTCAATCATGTCTGCACAGACGGGGAAAGTGAGAAAGGTTTCAGGTGAGAATAGTGAACGCGGCATGCTTGTATCAACAACACAAGTGAAATTTTTTGTTTCAACCTTAAAGACTCATCTTCAAGCCAGGTGCAAGTACAAGCTAGCATTGCAAATTATTCATCAAAAAGCATAGGGTGCAAAGACCCCACGGGACAATGGGGCTCGACAGCCACATGGGACAATGGGGTGCAACGGCCATGTGGAACAATGGGGCGCAACAGCCACACGGGGCAATGGGGCTCGACAGCCACAAGAGACAATGGGGCACAACAGCCACATGGGACAATAGGGCACAACGGCCATGTGGAACAATGGGGCGCAACGGCCACACTGGACAATGTGGCACAATGGCCATGTGGAACAATGTGATACAGCAGCCACATGGCACATGGTATGCAATGGCCACGTTGCACAATGGGGCACGATGGCCACGTGAGACAATGGGGCACGATGGCCACGTGAGACAATGGGACGCAATGGCCACGTGGGACAATGGAATACAAAGGCCATGTGGGACAATGGAATACAATGGCCACATGGGACAATGGGAGGCGACGCAAGACAATGGACTGCAACAGCCATATGGGGCAATGGGACACAATGGCCACGTGAGACAATGGGATGCAACGGCCATGGAGGACAATGGGGTGGAACTGCAGAACAATGGAGTGTTGCAGCAATTGTATTTGGTATAATAGTAGCTTTGCATTGACCTCTGTTACTCCAATTCTGAGCACATGCCTCAAGATGCTGGGAAATTGGAAGTTCAAATCCCATATACAGTGTCAATTTGTTTATAGTGGACAAATGTAATTGCATTTCAGAAATCACAGATGTCTTCCAATATCCTTGTTCTGTTCAAATTTTATGAAAATAGCTTCTAATTGAGCCTTACTTAATCAAGGCACACAAAAGGTTACAATGGCAATTCGGAAGAATAATAACCTAGAATTACTCCAGGTAATCATGATTACACCAAGTATTGCATTGAATGACGATTAATTAGCCACAATAATAATTATTGTCCCCAGAAAATGATTATCTCAATCAAATCCTCCACACCGTGTCGATGCAGGACACAAGGGATATTTTAAAAGGGCGTTGCAAAGTAAGTATCCGGCTTCACCTTGGATCCAGATGAAGCCATAAAAGAAGTAATATCGTCCCCCGGCATTGGGGCCGGGCCGCCAGTAAGCTCGTCGGATTTCATTGGTCTTCTCCGTAAAACTCGAGTTCTGACGGATCTTGTAGACGACGTGCGGCGGAAGGGAACCATCTGCTGCCATTTGGAAAATGATGCCTGCACACAAGATGGGAAAATCACAAGGCCAGAGAAACCCGAATGCTGATCAGTGCACATTCATACCATCATCACTTTCATCGTTGCAACACCGAGGCCATATATGTTAACTGAGACTACTCGTAGTTATCCGATAGTGTGGCTCTTCAGCAGCTGCTTTTGCTGTATAACAAAACCCATTAGTAAACTGGAATGGTTGCTAACCCACTTGGCTCATGGTGATAACAAGCAAGTAGGAAGTCCAATTATGTCCATCAATTTATAAATCTCTTCAGAGACGCATCCACATATTTTGAAAATGGCAGTCTTGCTTGACCACCTTTTTCTCAATATTTGACAATTTGTAGCCTCGATGCCCCCCCCCCCCCCCCCCGGCACCCTCTTTCATCCATTAATTTAATACTCCTCCTTATTGTTCCTTTTATTTATCTCCCCCACTCCTCTCACTCTCATTCCGATACTCACACTCACTCTTCTCCACTCACGATCTTTGACTAGTCAGCAGGTTTCTCACCACTTTCTGCTGCACTAGCATATTACCCATAAGATGATTGCACCACCCATTGTGCCCCCTGCCCATCCCCCCAACCCCCACCAACAAAAACACGCGCGCGCACACACACACACACACACACACACACACACACACACACACACACACACACACACACACACACACACACACACACACACACACACACACACACACACACACACACACACACACACACACACACACACACACACACACACCTGTAGCCAATTACATTTTTACTGTGAGTAAACTAACACATGCAATTCAACTCCTCAACCACCTCTCCCACCGAAAGTCCCTCCATCCCAACTCTGTCCCATTTTTGCTCTTCCCTCCCACACCCAGCCAAAACATCACCCTTCACCTCCCAACCTTAAGACATCAATCCCCCCTCCACTTCAAGCATTTAAACCACTCCCCACCTCTATCACAACTCCTCAACCTCCCCCCCCCCCCCCCTCCCCACCGAAAGTCCTCAATCTCCTCCCACCCACCAGAGCCCCAACCTCCTCCTTCAAAATCTTTCCCACCTTTGTCTTGCTCCCCCCCCTCCCCCCCCCCCCCCCACCACCACTCCCATTTGAACCATCCTCCCGATCATAAAAGCAGAAAAGGGATTCCCACATCAAAAAAGCGGAATATTTAAAGCTTTCCACTCCCCTATCATGCTATCACCACCTTCACAGAAACTCGTCATGGTCACCTATCCAACCCACAATTTTTAGAGGAAATAATAACAAGGACCTGTATAACCTGCCCCAGGGTAACATCACTGCTTCAGAGAATGGCACATACTTATTTGGGCGGTGTATAAACAACAGACCACTGCCTCGATCACCGACGCCTCTCTTTACATGGCCTGTGACGCCTATAAACTCAAAATCCTTTTAACTGTCACTTTGTTCGTTTTACACCAAATGGAAAACTTATAAGGAGGGTATGTCGATTGTGAATGTGACAGGTTTGAAGATGTCTTTGACTTCACATCTCAGCAAGCATCAAAATGGAGGCTGTAGTATATAAATTGTGGGTGGAGTCAGGTGAACGGTCCCTCCAATGGGTGAACCCGGATGCACAAATGCATGGCGTGGTCGTTGCGAATGGACCAAACCATTCATGTAAATAGAGGGGGGGGGTTGTCACTGTACTCGCAAGCCGTTCGCCGTTCGCTTTGGCGTTGCGAATGAACCAAACCATTTCATGTAAATAGAGGGGGGGGATATAATTTTAGATAGATATATAGTACGGGCATATATATAGTACGGGCATGCCCTAGTAGTATGAATTTTATCTCTTTCACGAGTCTCGACCTTGTATCCAAAAATGTTTACATCATTACCTCCCTCTCCTTAGAACAGTTTAACGGGAATAAATTGACTACAATTTAAAACTTGTGAAATATTGGGGGTTTCTTTCCAAAGATAATCCTCTGATAGATTTCGCAAATTAAACAAAGCATATCAAGTTGACAAGATGCAGGGAAGACCCACTGGCGAACACGGTGACATTGTCATGGTATGCCCGATTCAGTGTGTAGTTCACAATGGCCTCCTCGGTTGGAAAGCCTTTGAACACATCGACGCTCACCTATGAATGGAATGGACAGAGGAAGCAGTTAAGTTGCACAAGGACTTTAGGGAGTTATTCAGGGAATATGGATTTCTTTAGAGAGTACAATACAAAATAATATTGTCAAATCAACAGCGAAAGCCCAAACCACGGTTGTTAAAAATCTACACGTGTGATAACCTGTTACAACGCAAGGCCGTACTTTAGACATAAAGTTGATCCATCCACAAGCTGCATTGTCAATGATGTCCAGTTGGTGAAACAATTGCGTCGGATCTGGAATGCTGAAGTTCCACAACGAGAAATCTTTATCATCCAGATTGGGATCAGAAACGTCCGCGAGCTCGGAAAGCTGCAAAGAGGTGCGTGCACAATTACCTTTTTTCTAGTTCAAAAGTAATAAGTGTGAACCGCCTGTATCAAGAAATAACAACAACAGCAGAATTGGTTCAGTTAGAGGGGGAAAAGGATGAATATACAAGTATTCACGTGCGCAGATTCGTACTTCCCCAACACATTTGCTAATCTGACAATTATGGCTCCATTTGCAAGTCCACCTGCCAACTCAGACAGGTGTGTCTGTTATTTTGGCCTTTAGTCATACACCTAGTGTACATGCTAGGGAGTTCTGCAGCGTCAGGATCATCGCTCTATTCGCAGCTGTATGGTTGCAGCTTTTACAATCAGGCCGCTCCCTATATACCTGTGGCCTATAGCGACTGCCCAAGGTTCAACATTAAACATTAACAAAAGGTTTTCCAGCGATGGTTGTGACTGGATAAACAATCGGTTACTGGAT
This sequence comes from Myxine glutinosa, assembly GCF_964187855.1. NCBI lineage: Eukaryota > Metazoa > Chordata > Myxini > Myxiniformes > Myxinidae > Myxine > Myxine glutinosa. Next base: position 23,265,110 of record NC_136273.1, read on the forward strand.
TATCTTTATTCAATATGGTCAGGTAGACAAGTACAGTACTCAAATACACATTAGCGTTTGACAACTTCATTGTCAGATTACATAATGAAAGGGACCATATGCCAATTGCATACGCATGAGGGCAATACAATTATTCTGGAAAAATAATAGAGATGAAAAGCAAACAAACGTCAAACTCGTAATGACGTAGTACTTTGAAGAGAGTCTAGAAAGTAGAGATTCAACACCTTGCTTTTCCACCACGACATGTTAGCAAGTGCGGTCGGATGGAGCGCCGTCCTCAGTTTGCCCGAAATGACCAGCCAGTGGCGTGCATAATGGGTCACATTTCCCACAAACGCAAGGGTTTTATTTGCCTTTGGACGGCAGCAAAGGGCGAGGAAGGCAAGACAAAAAGAGATGGGAGAGTGGGATTGTCAGAAATTCCATGAAGGAGAAAGTGTGGAGAATGCAGCATGGGTGACATGCAAGACGCACACCTTCTGGATGATGCGATCAGCCTGTGAACCAGCAGGTGCATACAGCACCTTGGGGTTCGATGCCATGAGGTGGATAAGCAAACCCAGTCTTCGTTGCTCTGTGTTTGTGAAGCCGAGAGAACTCATGTTTCCTTGCCGCAAGGCCTTCGGTGTTATTTGCCTGGGGCGAGGACGAGCGACAAAGGAAAGAGTGAGTTGGGTGACTGCAACAAAGAGATTAATTTGAGGCTGAATGCAATGGTGTAAAAGGGCAAAATACATCAAAGACAACAGGTCCGTGCTCAATTACATTTGGAAAATATCCTGAATTTAAAATTCTGAGCATAGAATTCTGAGTTTAAAATTCATAATAGCAAATATTTAAAAATTCAGCAACCACTGGATTTTTTTTCCTATCAAATCATCAAAATTAATTAACCTATCGCGGCACACAGTCGACAAATCCCATCTACCACCTCACTCTGTCTCTTAATGTCCTTTAGAATGTGGGTGAAAGTCACTGCTGTCCTGGCCTAATGTCCTTGTAACCTCCACTACCGAAGGTTGACCTGTTTGTTTTGATGAAAATTTTCGGTTTTGTCGGTCTGACTCGTTTGTTGGTCTGTGAGTGCGATAACTCGCGAACGCTTTCAGCTATCTTCGTCAAACCTTACCAGAGGATTCTGAAGGACAAAAGTGAGGGTGTCGATGTTTTTTGACTATATGTTCAAGGTCAAAGGTGAAGGGTCAAGGTCAAAGGTCAAGGTTCTCACGATTTTCGGCATACCTGCCAGACTACTGCCTGACACCTTCTTGTCTGTCTGTCTGTTTGGTCGTCTGTGAGCAGGATATCTCAAAGTTACGGATGGATTTGGATGAAAATTGATGGACAGGTTGTGTGTGTGATAAGGATGAATTGAATCGAATTTGGTGAAGATCCAGATCCAGATACGAAAGTTTTTTTAAAATTATTCAAGTGGTTCTTCACCTTTGGAAGATGGGGCCAAAAATGATATACTTATCATTTTTCAATATGGATTATGCCAAATATGGATTATAGCACGATATTTCAAAAAGTTGTGGATGGATTATGCCAAACTAGATAGATGAGTTGGGTTAGATGACAAGAACAAGCCAATTCGATTTCGGTTTAGGTCAGGATGCAGATCAGGCCCATCAGTGGGATACAAAATGTAAACTCTTCAGCCTGGCAGAGGTATACACTCTACCGAGTGCCGTTCGAGTTTCGCCTGCAATATGTAGATGCAATGTACAAGCTCCTCCATGACCCTTACCCCTCCCCCTGGCACCCTCCTCAACCGCCATCCCCACTCCCCTCCAAAGTCTCTTTTTTTTTTTTGAAGCTTTCCAATCAGCCTGTTCTAATTTATCTAAAAGCCCATTTTGAAAAGGATTCTACATTACATAAATAAATAAATCCAACATTACGTTGCACTTGATTGTTGAACACCCCAATGACCTCCCTCCTCACCCAGCTCAGGAACACAAATACCTTTTATTACCACAGATGATGGGTTGTAGTCCTGCCCAAAGACGTACAAAGCCAGAGAACTGGGCGGGGCCTTCATCATCAGTCGTCCCGTTGTCCACGTCATCAACAAATCCGTCCTCATCCAAGGACTCATTGTCTTGGTTGTCCATCAATTCCTCGGTGCTAATCGGAGTCGTAGGAATGGAGTTAAGAGAGTCATGGCGGTGGTGGGCACAGGCTCCATGGGGAAGCATTCGAGAAAGCCCTTCCAGAAGATCAAGGTCACGAAACAGGTGTCTTAAGCGCTTGAGTGCCTGATGGAGCTCCGTTACCGATGACTCCATGGTCATTGTTGGAAATGGCTGGAGAAAAGATGTTATTTGTTCATCTTCATTCATCTTCAGCATGTTGAATGACTTTATTAAATATTATTCCCATTTATGTATTATTTTATGATGGTTAATTGCTGGACATTTGCTTGGGCTTGACTTTGCATCATTGAAAACTTTGGGTGAAGTATATAAACAGGTCTGTTGTTAGGTTAAATCACAACAAAATGATACCGTTAGAAGCGTATAATAAAATAAAAAGTTTGAAATAGACCCTTCAACGCTCCCACCCACTAAGAGGGGTATAAGGGCACGCATGACAAATTGGAAGCATTTCCATCACCCAAGATTTACTAGAAAAGCCATCGTATGGTCCTACCAAAGCTGCCCTAAACCAGAACAGGAAATCGGTAATTGGCCAGGGGCACACAATGGCCTACTACTTTTGAAAGGCAACATGGGCAAACTAATCTCCCTTTAAGTCAATTTGTAAGGTGTTTGCAAATCCTCAAATCAAAGTAACATGGAAACTCGAAGCCAAAAATAGCTCATTCATCACATTTACTTCTCTTAAAACGTTGTCCTGGTCGAGCTGCTTCTGCAAGTGGCTAGCAATGAAAGCAAAGCGGTTGGAGCGCTGAGAGCAAAGTTGCCGCAGTGCCGTCAGCAGGTCCGGCGGGAGAGTGCTGGAGTTAATACTACCTGTAGCACACACCATGCGTTCCAGCTTCTTTGGATGCAGAAATATGTTCTGCCAGAAAGAAGAAAAAAAAACACAAAAAGATTACAAATTTTTTTGGTATACCAAGTCGAGGCTCGTATAAATGCCGGCAGATTTAAAAGTGATAGATCATTACAAGGCTTGCACCAATCACTTATAAGCCTAGGGTGTCTGCTGTGCAAAAGGTCTTCAATATGAACAGCAAAAGTAAGTTTGAGTGCCAGGTCCCAAGTGCTTGGTCTCGAGTATGAGTCTCGGCATTCCTGTGAAAGGATTGATTTCTGGCCTAACAGCGCTGTATTCAAAGTGAATATAAACACTTATTTAGCTTAAAATGTCACTTGTTTCAGTCTTAAAATAAATAAATTTTACTCAAAATAATGGATTCCCAGAAGAAACCAAAAAGTCTCGAATAAAGTTCAATGAGAGATTTTTACATAGAAATGTGGATTGGCTGGTTGGTATTCCTATCAGAGAATATCACTCATGTTAATGGAATCCCCAGGATCAGATCCCACACACGACGCATCAATCTGTCCACCATCTAATAATGTCCTGGAAAATCATGAACAACATCACCGATGTCTCCAGTCCTTGTCCCACATGTGAATATATGTACCAGCTTCACCAAGAGCCTTCTCAACTGCAGGAATACTCTTTCTATTTCTTTTTCTGAGAGGTGATCGGGAAACATAAAATGCGCACTTATGGTAACAAACACTATTTTGTCTCTTCTTTCTTTAACGGCCACTATTATTCCCACTTGTGGGCTTGGGTGGGGGAAGCTTGGCCCAAGTAATTTATGAACTGGCTGGCCCGGCCTGACGTTAGACTAAGTAGTTAGGTCAGGAATTTGTAATTTGTTCAGGGTGCCGGTGATAGCTCTCCTACTCTTTGTGAAAGATGCCTTGGGATCTTTAACGTCCACCAACTAATGCCGGCAGACTGGACTACCAGTTGAACATCCATCCGAGGGACGGCATGAATCGCCCTCCCTGTGAAACACTGAGATAACAGTTGTTTTTTGTTTTTTTGGTACACAGAATCGAAGCTTGTGTAAAAGCTAACAAATTGAACATGAAAACATGCACAGACACATAAAACATACAATGAAGGGAGCGAGAGACAAGAGGGGGAAGCACACAAGCACAACAACAGTAGAGAACAGGGACGTCGATAGATCTGTGGAAAGAGGAGGGCTGGGGGAGGAGGGAGGGGTACACGGTATAAAGCAAATGAACACAACTAGGAATTTCAGGAAAGAAGTTGGGGATTGAAAGAGGCGGATTTGGGGTGTTTTAACAGGGGTAGAAAAGATCAAGGTTTGGATGGTGGAAGATAAGAGATGGTGGTGAACAGCTGTTTTAAATACCTGGAGGGAGGGAGGAGAGGGATTTAAGAGAGTGTGGGAGATTGTTCCAGAGGCGGGAGAAAAGAGGAATGAAAGAGTGAAGATGAGCAGAGAATCTTGATTTTGGCAGTTTCACCCGAACAGGGTTGCTGGCAGATCTTGTGCATCCTGCAGGAATATTTGGGGGGCAGAGGACAGAGCAGGGGAAGATAGGCCGGAGAGGAGTCGGTAGAAGACAGAAAGACCACCTACACCTGCCTGTGGCGAGTGAGAGAAAGGCCCTCAGAATCAGCTTCATCGCAGGAGATACCAATGATTCTGAATCCTTTGGTTTCAACCACGTGAAGCCAAGCTAGGTGTTAGGCAGGAGCACTAGCCCAGAGAGGAAAGCAGTATTCCATCAAGCTGCGGATGAAAGCCTTGTACAGTCGTGGTCAAAAATATTGGCACCCTTGCACTTTTTTCAAATAACTCACGGTTTTTTCTAAAAATAAGTTAAAATTGACAAACGTATTTGGTCTCCACAATTCTTTATTTCACCGTTAATATTACAGAACATTTGTTTTTGATTCAGAACTTAATATAGCCTTTTAATTCAGAAAATAAAAAGAAATGGCATTAACAAAATTATTGACACCCAAGACTTAATATTTGGTAGCACAGCATTTGGACAAAATAACTGCAGTCAAGCACTTCCTATAGCCATGAATGAGCTTCCTCTCCCTCTCGACTGGCAGTTTGGCCCACTCTTCTTGTGCAAACTGCTCCAGTTCTACCAGATTTGAAAGGTGCCTTCTCTCAACTGCTGTTTTCAGATCTTCCCACAGGTGTCCAATGGGATTTACATCTGGACTCACTGCTGCCCACTTCAGAACAGTCCAGTGTTTTGTCTTGAACCATTCCTGGGTGCTTTCTGAAGTGTGTTTGGGGTCATTGTCCTACTTCAAGACTCATGACCTTCGACAGAGACCCAGCTTTCTGACACTGGGTTGAACATTGTGCTCCAAAATGCCTTGGTAATCTCCTGATTTCATGATGCAATGCACATAATCAAGCACCCAGTGCCAGAGGCAGCACAGCAACGCCAAAACATCACTGAACCTCCTCCATGTTTGACTGTAGGGAAGGTGTTCTTTTCTTCGAAGGCTTCATTTTGTTTTCTGTAAACATCGAGATGATGTGCTTTACCAAACAGCTCTAATTTGGTCTCATCTGTCAACAGGACATTCTCCCAGAAGGATTTTGGCAAACTCCAGTCAGGCTTTCTCAGCAGTGGGGTCCTCTTGGGTCTCCTATCATAGAACCCCCTTTCAATAAGTTGGCGACAGATGGTGCGAGTTGAAACTGTCGTACGTTGTGTCTGAACATCAGCTGGAATCTGTTTGGCAGTTGATCGAGGTGCTTTCTCCACCATTCGAACAATCCTTCACTGCAATCTACGATCAAGTTTTCTCTTGCGGCCACGTCCAAGGAGGTTGGCTGCAGTGCAGTGCCCTTGAACTGCCTGATAACATTGCGTATGGTGAACATCAAGGTCTCTGGAGATAGACTTGTAGCTTTGAGATCGTCAATGCTTGGCTACAATATTGTGTCTGACTTCCTCAGACAATTCTCTGGTTTTCTTTTTCTCCATACTCATTGCGGTGCACACAGTGACACAAAACAGCAGAATGACTCCTTGTCTCTATTCAAACTGGTTGAATGAGTGATTTTTATATTGCAGGCACCTGCAACGCACCACAGGTGAGTTCAATTCCAAAGTGAAGGACAATCACCTGCTTGAAATCTAATTCTTTCTAACCTCTACTAAAAGGTGCCAATAATATTGTCCCAGCCATTTTAGGATTTCTGTGTGGAATAAGCTAAGATTTAGTAATGTTTTCAGCTTTTTTTGTTTTGTTCCACTGCAAACCAAAGAAATACATCTGTGGATACCAAAGTATTTTTAAAATTTCAACAATTTTCTGGAAGAAATGGTGCATTAATTGAAAAAAGTGCAAGTGTGCCAATATTTTTGGCCATGGCTGTATGTGGTGAGGAGCTCAGAAGTGCCCAGAAAGGACTTTGCACGACGGAGGATGCCCAGACGGCGTCTGGCTTTGGAGGCCAGCTTGGAAATGTGGTTTTCCCAGGAGAGATCATGGCAGATAGTGAGACCCAAAATCTTGAGTGACAGAACTTCTTCAAAAGGATTGTTCAGAAAGTAGATGGGAGGGTTGTCCAGACGGTCTTTTCAGAGAGAGTGGGAGAGTGTGAGATCTGTCAGGATTGTAAGACATGTTCCACTTGTTTGACCAGTCTGTGATTTTGTCAAGGTCTGCAGAGAGTGAGGACGCTGCAGACTGCTGATCTGAGGGATGAGGTATGGAGTGGCAGAGAGTGGAGTCATCATCAAAGAGATAGATGATTTTCCAGAGAGTCAGAGAGATCATTAATGAAGACCAGAAAAAGCACACGGCCCAGAACACTGCCTTGGGGAACTCCAGCCTGAACAGAAAGGGTAGATGAGAGAATTCCATTCAAGGCCACACGTAGACTACGACCAGAGAGGAAGTCTGCAAGCCATGCATGGAGGTTTCCATAGATACCATAGGAGAATTTGGTGAGCAGGGCAGGGTGACAGACCGTATTGAAGGCATGGGATATGTCAAGGGAGACAGCTCTGATTTCCTGTTTGGCATTGAGGACCTCCATCCATTGTTGAGACAGCAGAAGCAGCATGTCCAGAGTAGAATGACCTGGTCTGATTCCAACTTTATGATCCGAGATCAAGCCATTGGAGAAGAGGAAGGATTTGATGTCAGAAGCAATGATGGATTCCATGACCTTGCTGATGATTGGGAGCAGGCTGATTGGTCTGTAGTTGGAAAGATCTGTTTTTGCACCTTTTTTGTGTAAAGCGGTAATGTTGGCTGATTTCCAAGCAGATGGAAGATAACCTTGAGCAAAAGAGAGGGTGAAGAGAACAGAGAGAGGGTGAGATAGAGCGGCAGAGCAGGATTTTACGAACTATGGGCTGATGCCGTCTGGGGTCCAGTTGCAGAATCAGAGTCGAGGTTTGACAGAAACCTCTCCACTTCTTGTCAGTTCGTAGTTGGGCCGAGATTCGAACCAATGCAAGATAGCTCTGAGGCGAGTGTGCATACCTCTAGGCCATCCTGTCAGCCTTTTATTGATATGGTACGTATTACATAAACATCAACACTGGAAACTTTTAAAACAAAGTTTTCGAGACAAATATTGAAAATAATAATTTTTTAAAAATCAATACATTTTGCATTTTGCTATAATTTAATCAATATTAATCTCAATGAATATATTTATGAACCGGAAGCTTCAACATGAAACATACCTGCTTCGGGTTAAAGGGCAATTGCAGCAACATGGCAGCAGTTTTGTTTGGCATAGACAGGTTGTTGTGGAGGAACCTCTCGAATGCCTTTCTGTCAGACAGCAAGAGGCCGAGGTTGGAGTCTGACAAGTACAAATGGGCACAATGCACTCACAGTGAGTTTAACCACACAAATTGATAATTTATCTTGTAAAACAAAACCCACATTCATAAAACCACTCACTTACAGTAATTATATTCATGCTGAAAGAATGACAAACAGAGATAACAAAAACAAGTGGTGGCCAATTAAACTGCACTACTACCTGTTGCATTGTGGGTAGATCGGTGAGCATCATTCAGGATGGTGATATTATCCGGGGCCAAAGAGGATGCCAATGGCGTAACCCGAGAAGGCCTATGATCTAGTAGGCCTTGAAGCTGTCGTTGAATTTCTTGGAGGTCAGGCAGAGGGCCTGGATGATCAGGATCAAAGTAATCTCCTCCCGAGACAACCTCGGCCAGCCGTTCAAGAAGCTGGCTCACCCTTTTATTGCAGGAAGTTGAAACATTGCCATCAGCAGATTAAGCATGAGATGAGATTACAACCAAAGATCATAAAAGTCTCAATGACGCATGGAATAAAAAGCGTTGCACATGCGAAAAAAAATTAGAACCGCAGCATATTGGATGATGGTTTGAGCGCTTGATTATGGTGTGGTAGGGAAGGTTTCGTTTTACCTCCGCCACCAAAGGTGGATGGAGGTTATGTTTTCACCCTTGTCTGTTGGTTCGTTACTTGCAAAAAATCTAAGATTTTTCAAGTATATTGCTCAGTCTTGTGTGTTATTCTGTCTGTTTGTCTGTCTGTTTGTCGATCACCTACAGGTCACAATTTTAAACCGATAATCATTCAACTTCACCAAGTTATAGAGTTGGTGAAAAGGAAGAAGCCTATTATTTTTGAGGTCAAATTTGGCCAAAAGGTCAATATAGGCAAAAGGTCAACAACTTAGGTGATATTTCTAAAATCCTCAATTTTCATCCGATTTGACTTGAAATTTGAACAGGATTTGCATTCTTCATCATTGAACATAACCACCAATAATTTTTTATATCAACATAGTCCAAAAGGTCAACATAGGCCAAAGGTCAACAACTCATTTGGGGATTTCACAAGTATGAGGCCTGTCTACCTGAACAGGATGTAGCAAGAACCGCATGACATACGGACATATTTATTGTTCGTTTTGTTTATCTGTTTGTTTGTGAACAGGATATTTCAAAAATAGGGCAAAAAACGATATACGTATAGCACGATATCTCAAAAAGTTATGGACAAATTCGGATGGAACGTGGTGGACAATTTGGGTGTGTGACAATGACGAATTTATTCAATTTTGGTGAAGATTCAAATCCGGATCCAGATCAGAGAATTTTTAAAGTGATTCTTCACCATTGAGTGATAGGTCTAAAACCGATATATAGCACGGTATTTCAAAAAGTTGTGGACGACTTGTAACAAAACTCGGTGAATGAGTTGGTTAGGCGACAAGAACAAGCCGATTAGATTTTGGTTCAGATCTAAATCCATATCCGGGCTATCAGTGGATACAAAACATGAACTGTTCAGCCTGGCAGGGGAATGCTCTTTACCGAGTGACCTTCGAGTTTTGTATGCAAAATCTCGGCTTGTGCAGGATTACAAGGTCATGTACGTACATGGAGTGCCTTTGTTCCAAGAATCCAAAGTCATCCCGCTGACCCCCAGGACATATAGACTGCATCACATGGATGATGCCAGCAGAGGTGAGCGGAGCTGCCGAGTAGTAAACTGGGTTGACCAGAAACAAGAGAAAATGCACAGGTTTAGGAAAAGGTTAGGTATGATGGGTGTGCAGGAAAACAAAATTTACTTCAGAACAATTTCAAAACAAACTGAGGACAAGACAGACATTGGATTTTATATCAATGATTGATGTCATAAAAGTTATAATAAGCTCAGGCTATAAGACAAGAACTTTTCAGTAAAACAAAAACTGCAAGACAGGAGCTCAGGCTGTAAGACAAGCATCAAGAGCTTTATATTGAGGGAAAAGAGGGAGAAATCAATATATGGGCATTACCAGGGACCACTACCCAAAATAGGCAGTTCACAATGGTTCTCATGGATTTTCACAAGATTACAGATACCAGTCTTGGAGACACCATTGGGACCTGGTTCTTCATCAACAAGGGTAAATAGATATAGAAGCCTTTTGCGAGAGCATGCAAGACAACTGACGTGCAAGAGTGTCTTCATCACAAGAAAACTAAAGTGTCAAATATTGGAGGAAAAACAAAAACAGAAATAAGGTGAGAGGGGGAGGAGAAGACACATATATCTATCTGTCTATATACATATATATATATATATATATATATATATATATATATATATATATATATATATATACATACATACAGTATATATATATACATACAGTATATATATATATATATATATATATATATACAGACTTGGCATTTAATATGGAATATTTTTTTTGTGCGGGTGAACTTACTTTTCAAGATGTCTTAGAACCAAAAGTTAATTGGAATTATGTTGAAATTATTCTAGATTTTGTTAATCTGACCTTTAAAAGAAACAAAAACCACATTTGACATTTCGAAACAAATAAATTGATCCTTGAAAGTGATGTAAACTGATATCGAACTCAATTCATGGACAGTACTGTGTTAAACTTCTGTACGTTTTCCAGAAGTATCTCTTTATTTTGCACATTAGCCAAAAATTTTTTAAACAAAAACAAAAGTTAAATTACGACTGGGATTACGGACAGTAAAATTACAGTTCAGTACTTCGTGTAACCCCCACGAGCATTCAAGAGAGCACGTACACGTTGAGGCATGCTGTTCACGAGATTTGCCAAGGTTTGGACAGGAATCGCTTGCCATGCAGTGACAATAGCCTGCTGCAATTCACGCACAGAGGTCGGCTGCTGGTCCAAGTGGTCGATTTGACGTGTTAATTCTGCCCACAAGTTCTCTATCGGATTCATATCCGGGGACATGGCAGGCCACTCCATATGCTCTACACCACGGTCAGCAAGAAAGTGTTGGATCATGCGAGCACGATGAAGCCGTGCATTGTCATCTTGGAAGACAAAGTTTCCTCGAAAGGCTGCACGAGCAAATGGAAGCAATGTTTCTTCCAGAATGGCCCTGTACTTGAACTGGTTCAGGTTTCCATTCAGAAGAACCAGGTCAGTTTTGCCACCTGCATGAACAGCAGCCCAAACGGTCACCCCAACACCTCCAGCTTGGACTATTGGCACTATAGAATCTTTGTTGTAGGCTTCATGCACTTGTCTCCGAACTCGGACGCGGCCAACTTGACGATAGACCAGAAATCTAGACTCGTCACTAGAGATCACGTGATTCCAGTGTCCTGGCTGCCATTGACGGTGCTCTCTGGCTCACTGCAATTGGCGCTGGCGGTGTTGTCTGGTCAGGCGTGGCTTTCTCAGGGGATGATTGGCACGATAGCCTGCTTGAACCAGTCGTTGGTTGACTAGCCTTCTGGATACAGGCACATTTGTCAGTTGCTGCCACTCAGCCCTAAGCCGATTAGCTGACTTGGTATGGCCATTGCGGACTAACCGGTGCAGCTGGCGAGCATCCCTCCTTGTGGTTCTGCGGGGACGTCCTGACCTCGGTATTGGAGTAGGGACACCCCTCTGAGCATTTTGTTTCAGGATCTTTGACACCTGACCTTGAGTGATGCCATACTGCCTAGCAATAGCATGCTGTTTCATGCCGTAATTTCGTAAAGCCACCACTCCATGACAAACAGCATTGTCGAGTTGACGGACCATCTCCAGAGGAAGCTGCAATAACCTTTGGAGATGTGCAGCAGTTGTTTACCACAAATACAGAACGCAACAACCCTTGTATACCCGACTGTCAAGCTAATCATCAAATGCACCTGTCCGTATGTTTTGCCACGCCACCTGTGATATAATCCTGTTCTTGACTTCTTGCTGCGACAGACAATCAGTGACATGGTTCTTTTAACAAATAAATCACCAACGTGTAAAAGAAACTCCACCAGATTGATATACTGAGTTAAGAAAGTGAACCCAAGTCAAGAAAAAAAAATTATTCCATATTAAATGCCAAGTCTGTATATATATATAATATAATAGGCGAAGGTGATTCTGTCTGTCTGTCTGTCTGTCCGGGGTGTGGCTTACTCCGTTTGCAGAGTAGCTCCACCCATTCTTGGAGAGGCTTCATGTAAACAAATATCCACCATTTTATTAACTCGAATAGCTTTGAGGCCTGTTTAGTTAGGCCCGAGCTGTCTTTCTCTCTCACACAGGTTTATTTCAATTCTAATTCGATATATCATTTCATTTTTAACAGTCGCTAACATAGTGTTACACTCGGTTGAAAAAAAACTGGAAGAGAATCCCAAGAAAGTTTCCGTTTATAGAACGAAATGATTTCTCAAAGGCCTGTAAACTAAAGCCCATTCATTGAGTCACCCTCACGATTTTATCGAATTCACCATCTGATTTAATTTTTATCGATGGTTTTAGACTAGGTGTCAGAAATAATTGAGAACATTCACGCACGCACGGGAAATTGCCGAGATATATTTATAAAAATCGCGCCATGATGATACACAAAAATACACCGCCTAAAATAACAGTTGGGGAAAATGTCGACATATATTAAAAATTCGCTTTTTCTTTTCCGTTAAGATATATTACTTTTATGTTTTATGAGAGTCGGCACAAAAACGACATATATATCTTCGTTCTTTCTTATTTCATTCAACATTATTATCCGGAAGTAAAATATGTTTCAGGGAATTACCGAGAGATATGTCTTCGTTTTTTTTTATTAGTTATGTGAGCATACACTTTAAATTGGCTTATTTGAAATCTTTAATTTTCACAATGTAATTTACTTGCCATTTGTCATTTGATAATTACGAGACACTTCCTCTTGAGGATCGTGACAATTCATGCGTTGCGTGGAAACTTCCATTTCCAAAATGAATGCGACGGTCGATGAAGAACGCAGACCTGAACAGGATGTAGCAAGAAAACGAATGAGACGGGCGAACGAGTCCGTCGACAAACGTCAATGCAGATCTAAACAGGATGTAGCAAGAACCGCACAGAGACCGCACGAGACGGGAGAACCGCACAGAATGCTGCTGCAACAACGATGAGGAGGGTTGGAGAGGAGCGAAGGGTTGGAGAGCGAGGTGCTAGGGGTTGGAGAGTGAGGAGCGAGGGGTTGGAGAGCGAGGAGCGAGGGGTTGGAGAGCGAGGAGCGAGGGGTTGGAGAGCGAGGAGCGAGGAGTTGGAGAGCGAGGAGCTAGGGGTTGGAGAGCGAGGAGCAAGGAGTTGGAGAGTGAGGGCCGATTGGAGCGGAGAGTGAGGGGCGATTGGAGCGGAGAGGAGTGCGAGGTGGGTATTGGAGAGGAGTGTGAGGAAGCATTGGAGAGGAGTGTGAGGAGGTATTGGAGAGGAGTGTGAGGAGGTATTGGAGAGGAGTGTGAGGAGTTGTAGAGGAGTGTGAGGGGTTGTAGAGGAGTGTGAGGGGTTGTAGAGGAGTGTGAGGGGTTGGCGAGGCGTGTGAGGGGTTGGAGAGGTGAGGGGTTGGCGAGGAGTGTGAGGGGATGGCGAGGAGTGTGAGGAGTTGGCGAGGAGTGTGAGGGGTTGGCGAGGAGTGTGAGGAGTTGGAGAGGAGTGTGAGGAGTTGGAGAGGAGTGTGGGGGGTTGGAGAGGAGTGTGGGGGGTTGGAGAGGAGTGTGGGGGGTTGGAGAGGAGTGTGGGGGGTTGGAGAGGAGTGTGAGGAGGTATTGGAGAGGAGTGCGAGGAGGTATTGGAGAGGAGTGCGAGGAGGTATTGGAGAGGAGTGTGAGGAGGTATTGGAGAGGAGTGTGAGGAGGTATTGGAGAGGAGTGTGAGGAGGTATTGGAGAGGAGTGTGAGGAAGTATTGGAGAGGAGTGTGAGGAGGTATTGGAGGGGAGTGTGAGGAGGTATTGGAGAGGAGTGTGAGGAGGTATTGGAGAGGAGTGTGAGGAGGTATTGGAGAGGAGTGTGAGGAGGCGTGGTATTGGAGAGGCGTGAGGGTGGAGAGGAGTGAGGGGTCACATATTATGTGAAATAAATAAATTGTGTTCATTACACCATTTTAACCATTTTGTAAAATTTAATGCACAGCATCTAAATCAAGATGTCCAAATATGTCACACACGTCCATACCTGTGGGATTCCCACGGGTGACCCCACTAGTCTATATTATAATAGGCTACGGTGATTCTGTCTGTCTGTCTGTCTGTCCGGGGGTGCGGCTTACTCTGTTTACAGAGTAGCTCCACCCATTCTTGGAGAGGCTTCATGTAAACAAATATCCACCATTTTATTACCTCGAATAGCTTTGAGGCCTGTTTAGTTAGGCCCATGCTGTCTTTCTCTCTCACACAGGTTTATTTCAACTCTAATTCGATATATCATTTCATTTTTAACAGTCGCTAACATAGTTTTAGACTCGGTTGAAAAAAAACGGGAAGAGAATCCCATGAAAGTTTCCATTTATAGAACGAAATGATTTCTCAAAGGCCTGTAAAATAAAGCCCATTCATTGAGTCACCCTCACAATTTTATCTCGAATTCACCATCTGATTTTATTTTTATCGATGGTCTTCGACTCGGTGTCACAAATAATTGAGAATATTCACGCACACACGGGAAAATGCAGAGATATATTTTTAAAAATCGCGCCACGATGATACACAAAAATACACCGCCTAAAATAAGTCGGGGAAAATGTCAACATATATTAAAAATTCGCTTTTTCTTTTCCGTTAAGATATATTACTTTTCCGTTTGATGACAGTCGTCACAAAAACGTCAATAATGATGCCGACATATATTTCTTCGTTCTTATTTCATTCAACATTATTATCCGGAAGTAAAATATGTTTCAGGAAATTACCGAGAGATATTTCTTCGTTTTTTTTTATTAGTTATGTGCGCATACGCTTTAAATAGGTTTATTTGAAATCTTTAATTTTCACAATGTAATTTACTTGCCATTTGTCATTTGATGATTACGAGACACTTCCTCTTGAGGATCGTGACAATTCATGCGTTGCGTGGAAACTTCCATTTCCAAAATGAATGAGATGGTCGATGAAGAACGCAGACTTGAACAGGATGCAGCAAGAAAACGAACGAGACGGGAGAACCGCACAGGATGCTGCTGCAATAATGATGAGGAGGGTGGAGACGACTGAGGGGCGAGGGGTTGGAGAGGAGTTAGGGGTTGGAGAGTGAGGAGCTAGGGGTTGGGGAGTGAGGAGCTAGGGGTTGGAGAGGAGCGAGAAATTGGAGAGGAGCGAGAAATTGGAGAGGAGCGAGAAATTGGAGAGGAGTGAGGAGTTGGAGAGTGAGGAGCGAGGGGTTGGAGAGTGAGAAGTTGGAGAGTGAGGAGCTAGGGGTTGGAGAGTGAGGAGCTAGGGGTTGGAGAGTGAGGAGCTAGGGGTTGGAGAGTGAGGAGCTAGGGGTTGGAGAGTGGGGAGCTAGGGGTTGGAGAGTGGGGAGCTAGGGGTTGGAGAGTGGGGAGCTAGGGGTTGGAGAGTGGGGAGCTAGGGGTTGGAGAGTGGGGAGCTAGGGGTTGGAGAGGAGCGAAAAAATTGGAGAGAAACGAGGGGTTGGAGAGCGAGGCGCGAGGGGTTGGAGAGCGAGGAGCTAGGGGTTGGAGAGCAAGGAGCTAGCGGGTGGAGAGCGAGGAGCTTGGGGTTGAGGAGCGAGGGGTTGCAGAGCGAGGAGCGAGGGGTTGCAGAGCGAGGAGCTAGGAGTTGGAGAGCGAGGAGCGAGGGGTTGGAGAGCGAGGAACGAGGGGTTGGAGAGTGAGGAGCAAGGAGTTTGAGAGTGAGGGCCGATTGGAGCGGAGAGTGAGGGCCGATTGGAGTGGACAGTGAGGAGCGATTGGAGAGGAGAGTGAGGAGCGATTGGAGAGGAGAGTGAGGAGCGATTGGAGAGGAGAGTGAGGAGCGATTGGAGATGAGTGAGGAGCGATTGGAGCGGAGAGTGAGGAGCGATTGGAGGGGAGTGTGAGGAATTGGAGAGGAGTGTGAGGGATTGGAGAGGAGTGCG
>NC_136273.1:23285975-23399881 GCF_964187855.1 Myxine glutinosa
TTTTTTTTATTAGTTATGTGCGCATACACTTTAAATAGGTTTATTTGAAATCTTTAATTTTCCACAAACATTCCACACACGCGGGAAAATGCAGAGATATATTTTTTAAAATCGCGTCATGGTGTATCATACACCGCCCAACATGACACCGACGGCAATGTGTCGATATCTATTTTAAATTCGATATATCATTTCATTTTTCACAGTCGCTAACATAGTTTTAGACTCGGTTGAAAAAAAACGAGAAGAAAATCCGATGAAAGTTGCCGTTTATAGAACGAAATGAATTCTCAAATGCCTGTAACTTCAAGGCCATTGAGTCTCTCTCACGCCTTTATCTCCAATCTAACTCACCATATGATTTCATTTTTATCGATGGTTTTAGAGTCGGTGTCAGCAATAATTGAGAACATTCCACACACGCGGGAAAATGCAGATATATTTTTTAAAATCGCGTCATGGTGTATCATACACCGCCTAACATGACACCGACGGCAACGTGTCGATACATATTAAAAATTCGATATATCATTTCATTTTTCACAGTCGCTAACATAGTTTTCGACTCGGTTGAAAAAAAACGGGAAGGAAATCCAATGAAAGTTGCCGTTTATAGAACGAAATGAATTCTCAAACGCCTGTAACTTCAACTTCAAGGCCATTGAGTCTCTCTCACGCCTTTATCTCCAATCTAACTCACCATATGATTTCATTTTTATCGATGGTTTTGGACTCGGTGTCAGCAATAATTGAGAACATTCCACACACGCGGGAAAATGCAGAGATATATTTTAAAAAATCGCGTCATGGTGTATCATACACCGCCCAACATGACACCGACGGCAACGTGTCGATATATATTAAAAATTCGCTTTTGCTTTTCCGTTAAGATATATTACTTTTTCGTTTGATGACAGTCGTCACAAAAACGTCAACAATGATGCCGACATATATTTCTTCGTTTTTATTTAATTCAACATTATTAGCCGGAAGTAAAATATGTTTCAGGAAATTACCGAGAGATATTTCTTCGTTTTTTAAAATTAGTTATGTGCGAATACACTTTAAATAGGTTTATTTGAAATCTTTAATTTTCCACAATATAATTTACTTGCCATTTATCATTTGATGATTACGAGACAAATTCCTCTTGAGGATCGTGACAATTCATGCGCTGCGTGGAAACTTCTATTTCCAAAATGAATGAGACGATCGATGAAGAACGCAGACTTGAACAGGATGCAGCAAGAAAACGAATGAGACGGGCGAACGAGTCCATCGACGAACGTCAATGCAAACTTGCGGGGTCACCCGTGGGAATCCCACAGGCATGGATGTGTGTGACATTTCGACATATTGAGTTAGATGCTGCACATTCATTTTTACAAAATGGTTACTGGCAAGTCATCAGATCCAGAAATGGTGTAAAAACCACCGTTTAGAGGCCATTTTTCCCCGCAAAGCGGGGGTTGGCCTTTTCGGGGACCGTGGTAGTTGTTGTTTTTTTGTCCCCTTTTTGAAGCAATGTTTTACGGCCGGATGCCCTTCCTGACGCCAACCCTTTTTGCCGCCTTCAACGACAAACAGGGAATTACCAGTGAACTGGTACTCAATTAGCCGACCTCGGAAGGATGACAGGCTGAGTCAACCCCCCTGGCATTAATTCGGCGATCGACCGAGATTCGAACCCAGGATCCTAAGCCGGCACCCTAGCCGCTAGCCCAACACCAGAAATGGTGTCATGAACACAATTTATTTACGCACAAGCACAAAAGCAAGATGGGCCGATTTCCGATTCCGACGGGCCGACGGGCGAGACGGGCCGATTTCCGATTCCGACGGGCCGATTTGGAGCAAGAAAAAGAACGAGACGGGAGAAAAAGGAGAGAAACGAGACGGGGAAAGCCGATTGGAGAGGCGAGTGAGGCGCGATTGGAGAGGAGTGTGAGGCGCGATTGGAGAGGAGTGTGAGGCACGATTGGAGAGGAGTGTGAGGCGTGATTGGAGAGGAGTGTGAGGCACGATTGGAGAGGAGTGATTGGAGGGGAGTGTGAGGCACGATTGGAGAGGAGTGTGAGGCACGATTGGAGAGGAGTGTGAGGCGCGATTGGAGAGGAGTGTGAGGCGCGATTGGAGAGGAGTGTGAGGCGCGATTGGAGAGGCGTGTGAAGGATTGGAGAGGAGAGGAGTGTGAGGGATTGGAGAGGTGAGGGATTGGAAAGGAGAGGGATGTGAGGGTTTGGAGAGGAGAGGAGTGCTAGGTGGAGAGAGGAGAGTGTCAGGTGGAGACAGGAGAGTGTCAGGTGGAGACAGGAGAGTGTCAGGTGGAGAGGAGTGAGGGGTCACATATTATGTGAAATAACTAAATTCACACCATTTCTGGATCTGATGACTTGCCAGTAACCATTTTGTAAAAATGAATGTGCAGCATATAACTCAATATGTCGAAATGTCACACACATCCATGCCCGTGGGATTCCCACGGGTGACCCCGCTAGTATATATATATATTGTTACAGACGTGGCTTGGATGTTATTTACCGAGCGGTTTTATGGTATGACCACGTCTGCACAAGTTACCCGATTGTGCCCGAACGTTGACTAGTCGCGCGATGCTGGCTCAATAAGAAAAAGAAGACACCCGGCTGGATTACAATAACACAATACGACACCAAGGTTTCGATTCTCAAGACCTCCGGAGGAGATTATATTCGTACGGAAAGGTCAGATTACAGGGGCTAGAAGTATAATCACAGAAAGACAGGCACTTAGACACACTCTTATATTAACCCCGGACAGACGACAGACAAACGGGACAACGGCTGACTCACACGGGGGTTTGATGGCTAGGAAAGGCAGGTATCGATGGCTCCAGGTCCTCCTGGGCTCGGGGCAGGGTACAGTACGGTCCGGTCCGGTCCAAAGATGCGGGGAGGTATCGTCGCGCTGGGGGTGGCGGTGGCTTCTCTCTCCAAGCTGAGGCGCATCTCACGTCACATCCGGCGCGGGGCCGCGTATATCCGGCGGGGAGTGACACGCCCTCGGCTCGTTAGCTCCGCCCCAGATGGAATCGGCACGTTGCTTCTCATTGGGTGCGTGGGGGGGTTACTGGCTCCGCCCCTGACGAGGAGCTGACAGCCAGCCCCTTCGGGGTAACGCCGTGGAGCGCATGGTCATGGCGGGTAACCGAGCCGGTGTGAGGACGCACACTCCCCGCCCCTCTGTTGTTGTAGTCGTAGTTGTAGTTGTAATTGTTGTTGTAGTTGTTGTTGTAGTTGTTGTTATTGTTGTTGTTTGGGGAAGAAGATGGGAGGAGGTATGGGAAAGGTCCTAAACTCACTACTGATGCCATATAATCACATTCTGGTGCAACGAAGAGTCATAATTAATGGAAACGAGGCCTTAACTGACATAGATTAAGAATAACTAGGAAGATGTCCGAAAGTTGTCTACGTGTGGTGCGGTGGACCTGGGCACGACATTTAATGGGGGAATAAGGGGAAGGTCGGCTCTACTGATTGTTATTTACATGCAATGGGACTAGGGAATGGGGGATTGGGGAAAGTTGGGGAGTATTGGAGAAAATAGGGGAATATTTACAAGCGGATATGGAGGCCAAATTCCATATTCGCAACATTGCACCCTTCTCTACCCTCGGGGCGTCCCGACCCGATAAATTTTTACCTACTTTAGTGTGGCACGCAATGTAGTTCCCTCTACTATTAACTCTACCCTGAGTGCGACAGTTTTACAGATATTCACAAATGAGTAAATATGTCCCCCTGCGACGTTGCACCCTTCTCCTCACAGAAACACACCCACAGGATAACCGAATCCGGAAAGAATTCTCAAACTAAACATACAGCCGGTAGGGAGCATTATTTACAAGACTACGCTGCTATTTACACTACGATCCAGGACCTGTTTTTGGAGGGACACATGCAGATGTTATGCATAGAGAGAGAGCGCGCTTGCCAACATCGATACACCAACCCACGAGTGCTCTGTGGCCGACGGCCTTTAATAACGTGCAGAGCACCCTTCCCGAGCATCAACAGCACCACCCCACCACCAATCGGTGCAGTCACCATTGTTCATTGGAATAAAAATAAATTCGACAACCCCTAACCCTGCAGGTGTCTCTTGCTCTTCTTGTGGTGCACTTGGTGGTGTTAACTATTAGTGGTTCACCTGTATGGCATAGGTGCCACGTTGATCCATAGGTCCATCCCCGGGTGGTGCTTGGCCGCAAACGAACTGCGGTCCATTGTGGGTGGCCACAAACATTGCGGTCCATATGGTGTATCGATCCCGGCAGCAAACAGCGAAAGTGCAGGCCCACAACTGCGCAGCCAGCACCTCTCTCTCCTCTCTCTCTACCCCAAAGCCAGATCCTCGGAGGTGGGAGACAAAAGAAGAAACAAGTGAGTAAGGTGGTAAGGGCGCAAAAGTGCACGCAATGTAAGGTGATGCACACTGGGGGCACATGGGAACCAGGTGAGACAGGTACGTTCCTATCGTACGCCCCCCCCCCCACCAGGTAACCTACATGGCCCCTCCCTTACCCCTTACTGTATCCACACAACACAACACTACCCATAAACATCTACTTTACAAATCAACAAACATCCCTACTGTCTTCCCCGTTCCTCCCATATACCAAATTCGTCTTCTCTCCCTCCTAACCAATCAAATTTGCCATTTTCAACTCTCATCAAAATTTGCCATCTCCAACTCAACATCAAAATTTGCCATCACCAATTCATCATCAGTCCCTCCTAGGGAGGGAGAGATGGAATCACCCCAATGTCTCATCCACGTCGTGATGCGTCTCACAAATCCAACAGCAATTCTCATTTCTGCAACACAAACAAAGAAAACACAGGTGTGGAGTCATCATCATCACCACAGGTAAGTGGCTGCGTATGGTGCGACAGGTTCTTCAATCCTAACTATTTCCTAAATGACTTTAACAACTTTACACTACCCGGGGTCTTTCTCCGGCCAAACCATTGGCCCTCTTACTCTATGGGTTCTAAAAACCAATTCCCATTGGCCAACCTGTGGTGCTTTTCAATTTGGGGTCTCACTCCCCCGATTCATCTCCCGGTGCCCTCGCACAATTTCTGGGCTGCGGCGTGTACCTCTCCCAGTGGGTCTACCCACCTGCACACCTCCACCACTGCAGTTGCCTCCGAGCTTACCTGCTCCTTACCCTAACCTAACTACCTGGGGAAGGCCCTCTGGCTCTCTCCCCACTCCGTGCCCTCTCTGGCACTGGGCTGCCCGATCCACACCCGGGATCCTCAGGCACCCACTCACAACTACCGGCTCCCAGAGCCCACCTGCGGCCTCACCTGGCCGACATCCTCACAGTGGTGGAGTGCCCAACCAACTACACACACTAACAGGCTACACGCCCAGCCATTTCCACAACACTAATGCACCCATTCACAACACCATTCTGCAACCGCACCACAAATGCCAATATCCAACCACAATTTACCTGCACCCTCTACCTAACACTTACACTACCCGCCCCGGGTACTCGTGAAAGGGGTCCACTCTTCCCCCATCCACACCTTCGCACCATGCACACCACTCCGTACCACTCACTCCAACTCTCTACACACACCTGTACCTGCACACCTGTGCTCTCACACCTGGTGCCACCTGCACCCTTCTCTCCCCAAGCGCATTCGCGCTGATCCACAACACTCACTACTCATACACTGCTCCACACACCTGTCCAGTTGCACACCTGCGCAATCACACCTGTTCAATTCTCGCACACACAGCATCATCTCAGCTAACTACTCCCTTCTGAAACTTGCACTTCCCAGTCGTCCCTTTAAACTATTGCGCTCCCTCGTCATTATCATCCACACTAATCTACCTGCGTCCCTACTACAGGTATCAGTCACTAACTAAACTTAACGTTACCTAATGTCAATCTCTTCTAGATCCCTACAATATAACCTAACCCACCCGGGCTAGTTTCCACTGCCATACACCCCATAAGCTATTGCTCCTTTGCCCCCCATGGGAAGGATGGTGGATTTGCCATCCCACCACATCGGGGGTCTCTCACTACCAATTTTGCACATCAAATTTCAATAAATCAAAAATTTGCCAATCACTACCCATCATCTGCCAATCACTACTGCCAATCCCTTGCCAATCGTCAAATTTTGTTTTTCTCTAATTTTGGGTCCAAAACACTAACCTCATCACCCAGTCGACTCACTAATACCTCTCGGTGCGCCAATCCCTGTCCAAAGCCCGGCTTCGTAAAGCCAAGCAATGGATGCTGGTTGTTTTGTGCCAGCGGCTGGATGCGTCCGGCACTCGGTGCAGGGACGGGGGCTTACCCGTGCCGAGATCCCACGCACCACCTCGGCACGGAGCCATCCAATGCCCCGCTCTCGACCTGCCGGCACGTCTCACCAAAAAGTGGTCGCCATGACGACCCTTTCTATCGGGCTGCCAGCTCCGCCTAGTGGAGCCTGGACGCGGCCGTTCAAAGCGAGGCCCGGCACGCACCGAGGGCCTGCTTCGGCTAAAAGTCGCTCTAACCTCTAACCCGTTTAATGTCGATGCTTCACCTGCATGCTTACACCCCGAAGCCCGTTCCTTGCTCACACATCCAGCCGTGCTCATGCTCCTCGTACCTTTCCTTACACACCCAGGCACACCCATTCCACTCACAGCCTTGGTCACACACCTGACCACCGAACACTTTGGCACACATTCGTTGCTCGCACACCTCACCAATACACCTCTTCGCGCCCCCTCCTCGGTCACCTCCTCTGTGACAATCACAGGTGTGCCCTCATTCGCACACCCAACCACGTGCCTCACCACCAACTCCAGCGTGCATTCCCACTCACGCTCTACCATTCCAGGTGTGCATCCTTCCATCCCAGGTGTACATCCTCGCTCACCTGTCACAACTAACTCACGCTCCATGTCACTCTCACTACTTTCACCTCCATTCCTGACAGTGCACTCACCCTTACTCTTGACAGCGCACTCTTTCCTCATGCACCTGTCCGTCACACACCTTTCTCGCGCACACTCTCCCGTTACACCCTCTGTAACACTCACCACAGGTGGACACTCTTCCTTTCTTCTGACAGCGCACTCTTTCCCCATGCACCTGTCCGTCACACACCTTTCTCGCGCACACTCTCCAGTTACACCCTCTGTAACACTCACCACAGGTGTGCATTCTTCCTTGCCTTTGACAGCGCACTCTTTCCCCATGCACCTGTCCGTCACACACCTTCCTCGCGCACACTCTCCCGTCACACCCTCTGTAACACTCACCACAGCACGCTTCCATGTGCTCCCTCGCACACGCGCTACGACCGACTCACTCTCGCCAGCACCCTCACTCCTTGGCACGCACTTTTTCCTCACACACCCCAGAGTCGGACTTTCTTGCACACCTCCTTTTTCGCACACCAGACCTGTCGCACACTTCACCAGTGGCCTCTCACGAACACCCGGGTCTATCTCGACCCCCAAGCTTCTTAAATCCCCTGGCGCATCATACGCACGACCATATTGGTCACCACTTACACCGGGTCCTCTTCCTCTTCGCTTCTCCTCCATCACCTGCGAATCCCTCATCCGGTTAATGAGCACATCATCACGATCCAAACACAGACTTTGGACCAATTCTTTTATCTCCTCTTTTATCTCTTTCTTATCCCCTCTCCGTCGCTTCTTAATTTCGCTCATCCCTTCTTCCACTTCTTCTAATTTGTGCTTCACCTCTTTTATTCCCCGGTACGTCTCCTCAAGCTCATCCTCTAAGGCTACCTTGACCGTTTCCAGGTGCGTCCTCACCTGCCGGTCCTTCGTCTCCATTACCTCTATCACCTCGTCCAACCTCGTTGTCAGTCCCTCACGTACCGTCTGACACTGCCTCTTTGTCGCTATCAAGTCGTTTTTTATGTCGTTTTGTGTCGCTTTTAACCCTCCTAATACCGCAGTGTTCCTTTGAACCTGCTCCACTAACTCCGTTTGTCCCACCGTCAGCTGCTCCACCTCCTGCGTCAGGTCCTCTATGCCCCCTTGTAACTTTACAGTCCCCTTTCTCACCTCCTTCTCCATGTGCTCCTTACAGTGCCTCACCTCCTCGCGCACTCCTCCGACCTCCTCACTCACTCCTCTTCTGATCTCCTCTCCCATCACTTGCATCTCCTGCCCAGATGCCACCCTCATCTGCTCCATTTCCTCCCTGTGAGCATCCAGTTTGGTTTCTACCCCCATTCTGACCCCCTCTATCTGCTGCTCCATTTGTTTAACTTCCCTTTCCGCTTGGTCCCTCATGTCCCTCAATTTGCCTTCCATACTGTTTTCTAACCCCTCTAACCCATTTTTCACTCCCTCTATTTGATTCTCTTGAGCGGCCATTCTGTTTTCTACCCCCGTTAACCCATTCTTTACTTCTTTTATCCCGTTGTCTAACCCCTCAAATTTCTTTTCTAATCCCTCACCGGTACCCCTCATTTGGCCCTCCAATCGCTCACCCTGAGCATCCATCCGGTTCCCCATTACCCCCATTTGGTCCTCCAATCGCTCACCCTGAGCATCCATCCGGTTTCCCATTACCCCCATTTGGTCCTCCAATCGCTCACCCTGAGCATCCATCCGGTTTCCCAACCGCTCACCCAATCGCTTTCTATCAGCCCTCATTTGCTCACAATTCTGGGCCATAAGGGCCTTCATTTGTATCCAAAACGAGTTCAAATCCATCGGGGGCGCTGCCACGGTTGCCGGCGCGGTGACCAGCGAGGCGCCATTTTGCGTGCTTGCTACCCTCGCTGTTTCGCTCTCCTCACGTGTCTCAATTTGGTCCTGGACCGACCCTGCTTCACTCTCCTTTACCGGACCCCAGCTGTCTTGATCCGCCATAGCGCGACTTTCAAAATTCGGTTTTTTTTTTTTTTTTTCGTAAAACAAATTCAAATTTCGCCGTTATAATTTCGCGCGGGAAACGCGCTCCGAATCGATTCGGTCGAGCGCCGTACGCGCTCCGGCTCGATTTTCCCTCCCAAAATTTGGGCCTAACTAATTTAGTCCCGGGTTCGAATTCCACTCCTCGACACCAATTGTTACAGACGTGGCTTGGATGTTATTTACCGAGCGGTTTTATGGTATGACCACGTCTGCACAAGTTACCCGATTGTGCCCGAACGTTGACTAGTCGCGCGATGCTGGCTCAATAAGAAAAAGAAGACACCCGGCTGGATTACAATAACACAATACGACACCAAGGTTTCGATTCTCAAGACCTCCGGAGGAGATTATATTCGTACGGAAAGGTCAGATTACAGGGGCTAGAAGTATAATCACAGAAAGACAGGCACTTAGACACACTCTTATATTAACCCCGGACAGACGACAGACAAACGGGACAACGGCTGACTCACACGGGGGTTTGATGGCTAGGAAAGGCAGGTATCGATGGCTCCAGGTCCTCCTGGGCTCGGGGCAGGGTACAGTACGGTCCGGTCCGGTCCAAAGATGCGGGGAGGTATCGTCGCGCTGGGGGTGGCGGTGGCTTCTCTCTCCAAGCTGAGGCGCATCTCACGTCACATCCGGCGCGGGGCCGCGTATATCCGGCGGGGAGTGACACGCCCTCGGCTCGTTAGCTCCGCCCCAGATGGAATCGGCACGTTGCTTCTCATTGGGTGCGTGGGGGGGTTACTGGCTCCGCCCCTGACGAGGAGCTGACAGCCAGCCCCTTCGGGGTAACGCCGTGGAGCGCATGGTCATGGCGGGTAACCGAGCCGGTGTGAGGACGCACACTCCCCGCCCCTCTGTTGTTGTAGTCGTAGTTGTAGTTGTAATTGTTGTTGTAGTTGTTGTTGTAGTTGTTGTTATTGTTGTTGTTTGGGGAAGAAGATGGGAGGAGGTATGGGAAAGGTCCTAAACTCACTACTGATGCCATATAATCACATTCTGGTGCAACGAAGAGTCATAATTAATGGAAACGAGGCCTTAACTGACATAGATTAAGAATAACTAGGAAGATGTCCGAAAGTTGTCTACGTGTGGTGCGGTGGACCTGGGCACGACATTTAATGGGGGAATAAGGGGAAGGTCGGCTCTACTGATTGTTATTTACATGCAATGGGACTAGGGAATGGGGGATTGGGGAAAGTTGGGGAGTATTGGAGAAAATAGGGGAATATTTACAAGCGGATATGGAGGCCAAATTCCATATTCGCAACAATATATATATATCTGTACAGTGTCTGCCTTGTGTTGTGTTCTCCTGTGTTGTCACTGAACTATTTTCTCAAACTCTTGTGAAATCGTACCAAACTTCTGATATGCACATATCTCTCCCGTCGGTATGTCCTAAGGGTATTTGTTTGAAAATATTTCCAAAAGTTTTTTTTTTTGGAATTTTTTCAGGATTTTTTTTTTTCAACTTCAATTGTTTATAAAATGTGAAATCACGTATATTACAAATACATTTGTGCAAAATAATTGTTTGAATTATGATTGGTTTAAACCATGACAAAACGGCAACTCGGGTACAGTCATTTATCTATACATCTACACATCTGGGCAGTGTTTGTGTTGTCACTTAACGACTCCCTCAAACTTTTGTTTCCGTGGTTGTGAGGTGTTTTTAATAACGTAGTGGTGGTTTTGAATCACGTGGTGGTGAGGTATTTTGAATTATGTGGTGGTGAGGTATTTTGAATTACTTGGTGGTGAGGTGTTTTTTAAATGACGTGGCTGTGAGGTGTTTTTATTCCGTGTTTTATGGCTGTGAGGTGTTTTAAATTACTTGGTGGTGAGGTGCTTTGAATTACGTGGTGGTGAGTTGATTGAATTACTTGGTGGTGAGGTGTTTTAAATTACGTGGTGGTGAGGTGTTTTGAATTACGTGGTGGTGAGGTGTAATCGTCCCAAACTTCCAGTCTGCACCTACCCCTCCCCTATGTACGTGCTCGAGGGTTCTTTCTTGAAAAAAAAAAAACATTCAACCTAAATCTTCAACGTAAATTGCCTATAAAAATGTAATATCACAAACATAACAAATACATTTGTGCAAAATAATTGTTTGTGTTATGATTGGTGTAAATCATGACAACACATCAACTCAGGTACAGTCATTAACCTCAGCTAAAATAAGCCCGTTCCTCAGTAACGACGCTTGGTGAGGCGAGCGCAGCGAACCGAGCCAAGCACGGATATATATTTTATCGTACCTGCATACCATTAGCACAGTGAGCAGATCAACCACTCACAATAGATGGTGCACTCGTGCCAAAATTTGCTTATGAAGACCATGAAACGTACCCTCTCGCGTAGTGATGGCCGGTTTCTTGATCCGCAAGCCAAGCAAGATGAAGAAGAGCACCAGCGGGATGAACACTTCAAAAGCCAGGACCCACTGCATACAGCATCCACCAATGTTAAACACACCGGCGGGGTTTGGGGGGGCTGGGTGTGCAATGCCCACACCTTAATTTTATTAAGTAGTTTACAATTAAGATAAAACATCCCGCATTTAAATGTAACAATAAATAACGTAAACTGTATTTGTGATTTCACATACATTGTAACTACAGTAACAAACGGTAATTTTGGAAGTCAGACATAGCTACCCATATTATTAATATCAAGCCCTTGCCCCACAAATGGAAAAGTCAAACTACCTCTATGGTTAAACACCCAACATACGGAACCCACTGCACGCATCGGTTCAGGTGAGGGATTGCCAAAAATAATAAAACACTGGTTACAAATAATAAATATCTACATATTCAAACAATAATAATATAAACAAATAAAACAAACAATAATAAAACAATAATATTTAAAATAATAAAACAAACAATAATAAAACAAATATCTATATATTCCATGCAAGCTTTTTGTAGATTTTTGGAGCAAAAAACAAACAAAAACATTTGGAGAAAAATATATGAATGCAGGAATTAAATTGGCTTGTTTCGCATTCCCATCTGAACCGATGGCTCATGATGCTCAGAATCCAGGTTCAAATCCCATGGACCATACACATCTGTCTACTATCCACCAATGTCCTTATAATTCACATTAAAGTACACCGATGTCTACAAATGCTTTGTCCTGCAGGTGGTTTATTTACCAGCTCCACTATGAGCCTCAGATAAATGTAAATAAAAACATTAAAAGGGGTACTCTTCCATATATAATGGAGGTAACGTATGTTGTTTGTTTGAATGTATGTGTAATGTGTACGTATATATGAATGTACCAGTATATATGTATACTGAAACGCAAAAGAAACTTACCACCTTTGAAACCTTTAAATATCAACAATAACACTGCGTGTAGTAAATGTGTGAACATATTTGTGGACAATAGTGTCCTCACTGTCAGACAAAACGGTCACGGATGGTAGCTTGAACCTTCAATGGTCACTTCATAGCACAGCTGTTGAACAGCCGTTTTGACTGTCAGTGATTAGCCAAGGGGTACGGGATGATTTTAATGAGCTGCACGTGATGTCTTGATATTGGCTTTAAAAAGGCCAGTGCAAAATGGGCATTTTGACCGAAAAATTTGACCATTTTGACCAACTTCAAAAAGACCGAAAACGCAAAAGAAACTTACCACTTGTTTGAAATGTAATAAAATTGTAACAGTTCAAAATAAAACAAACCAAAATTGAAACATTGGCATTTTATTGATGACGTCAAGTTTTTGACCAAGATACACCATCTCATCAGTTTGTTCTACAGTACAGAACAGCACAGGGTGCAATGTCAGTCCCCTTTCAATAGCGTGTGTGGCCACCATTGTTTTGGATACAGGCAGTGCATCGTCGGCGTATACTGCCTATCAGTCTTTGGATGGATTGCTGCTGGATTCTGTCCCACTCAGTCCTCAATGTCTGAAGCAGCTCTGCCCGTGTCCTGGCCCTGCCAACTACGCGTCTCCCAAGCTCATCCCACAGGTGCTCTATAGGATTCAGGTCAGGGGAGAGCGCAGGCCACTGCATGGTGTTGATGTTCTCGCCTTGGAGAAATGCAGTGGTAAAGCGAGCAGCATGGGGACGAGCGTTGTCATGCTGAAAGGTTCTCAGTTCTGGGTGGTCTAGCAGGAATGGCAGCAGATGAGGTCGCAGGATGTTATCCACATACCGCTGGGCGTTAAGATTCCCATCCACAACCACCAGTGGCGTCCTGTACCGGCCTGATATGGCGGCCCACACCATCACACTTGGGCCACCCCACCTGTTGGCTTGACGCACGCAACAATCGGCATATCGCTCGCCAGTTCTTCTCCAGACACGCTCACGCCCATCAGGACTGTCCACACAGAACCTTGACTCATCACTGAAAGCGACCTCGTTCCACTGCGCCAAGGTCCACCGCTGATGCTGCTGGCACCATCTCTGTCGGTTGCGGCGATGGGCAGCCGTCATCACGGGGCATCTGTATGGTCTTCAGCAGTCATAGTCATGCAGTCGTCTTCGTGCAGTATCATTGGAGATCCGTGGGTTTGCACGCCCCGGAGTTTCTGCCGCAGTGCGGGATGCTGGACGGAATCAATCCCGCAGGTGACTTCGGACCATCTGCCTGTCCTGCCTTGCAGTGGACTCTTGGCCTCCCTGATCGAGGTCTGTCATCTGCAGAGTTGTGGAGGGTGTCTGTCCACCAGGGCTGATATCGTCTGGTGTGAACAGCCAAAGCGACGTGCCACCTCACGGTAGCTCAGTCCACCTTGCAGCATGCCCAGGGCACGCTGCCGTTGATCCCTTGACAATCGTGGCATGTTGATTGAAATGCCCATTTTGCACTGGCCTTTTTAAAGCAAATATCAAGACATCACGTGCAGCTCATTAAAATCATCCCGTACCCCTTGGCTAATCACTGACAGTCAAAACGGCTGTTCAACAGCTGTGCTATGAAGTGACCATTGAAGGTTCAAGTGACCATCCGTGACCGTTTTGTGTGACAGTGAGGACACTATTGTCCACAAATAAGTTCACACATTTACTACACGCAGTGTTATTGTTGATATTTAAAGGTTTCAAAGGTGGTAAGTTTCTTTTGCGTTTCAGTATATATACAGAAGGTATAATCCGACTTGGGCTCCCACAGCTTTCCTCTAGTATCTTTCGTGCCGCTTTCGTAAAGACTGCATGTATGTGTAATTGTGTATTGTTACGTTTGTGGGGGGTAGATGATGGAATACCATAGTAAAGATGGGATCGAATAAGTATAGCATGGACCGTGGATGCATAGGAGACATCTCAATGTATTTAAGCAGGGAAACTGGAGCTTAATATTGTTTATATTATGTCTTCACACTGGGGGTGAAGCTGTGTTATCGAGATAGAGATTAAGGTTAGTTTCCCCCAGTGTGTGATTGCCTCCTGTGGCTTTCCCTACATTTTTACAACTACAATATGACCGGCCATAAAAACCTCCATGACAACAACAACAATAACAACCACCAGAACCGCCGACAGTACCCGAACATTGCTGATCGGCAAGTAAGCCACGTCTTAATGACGCTCATGCCAAGCAAAGCGGCAGGCCACGCCCTGAAGTTCGTCAGGGTGATTGGCACGACCATAGGGTGATTCGAGAGGGCTCGGTGATTGGCCAGTGCAACATCAGAGCGAGAACGTTCTGAGGGAAAAATGACCGTTAAAAGAAGAATCAGGCTCTTGGGTTTTTTGTGCTGGAGGAGAAGGCTTGGCCATTTTGTATGGGCTGTGAGGAGAGGGTGTCTGCTGCGGCGATTGAAAAGTAGTTTCGATTATTATTCGGCTTGCAAGGAAGGTGAAGGCAGCGTGTGCTTCCCCAGATGGTGGAGGAGAAAGGAGGCCGTCTCGTCTGCTCGCCTCACCACCCTTGGCACCTCTGGCACCATCTTGTGCGCTCCGGCACAGGATAACTTAGCCATTGCCCCACTCTCCACAAAGAGGGCCACTTGAAGCCAAAGCTGAGTGCTGGCCGGCTAAAGGGATTTTATTTTATTTCATCATTCCCCCTATTGTGTGTTGTGAATCTGTGTGGAGGATCCTCACCTTAGGAAATTTAGTTTACCTCGACATTTATTTTGTCTTGCTTTATTTTGTTATTAAAATCATTATTGTTAAATTTTAGTTGTCTTGTTTGCATGGTGTTGGGTTTGGGAATAAACCCGTGTGCTTCCGTTCAGGTAAGCGCTTTGTTTTTTTACCCACGCGCGATGGACCAACCGCCAATTTGGGCTACACGCCTCGGAATTAAGGACAGCTCTGCCTATCCGTCCAAGGCTGGTGTTCATCGGCTTACGGAGGCGACAGTATATATGTATGTATATATTGTCGCGCAACCGCCGAAATTAATAGTTGGCAGTCGTGGATGCCGATCACGAAGGCTTTAACTTCCGAGGCGAAAACTCAATGGCGGATTCCAAAACCAAAAGCACCCCAAGCGCGTAGAATGGAGGGGAGCGGCAAGATCCCTGCAGCCTTAACTGTTAACATCAACCACCCGGTAAACTGCGTTCAGGAATATGTACAGAAAATAATATAAGTGTTTATTGGGAAAAGCAAGGACAGTAAAAGCACGCGCCGGTAATGAAATATTCCTAAATCTGGATCCCGCACACCAGACCTCAAACACAAGACGAGGGGAATATGAATACCAAAATAACACGTCTTTTATGTAAAGTGTATTCGCGGATACGGCCTTATCTCGTCCTTGTCGTCTTGGTGGCTGCCGTCCAACACCGCCCCGTTCGGCGTCCCACGCGGCCCTCTCCGACCGCCTCCGAGCACCATAGCAACGCGAAGGCCCGAGCCAACGCCCACTCCATTCGCACAAGAGGCCCCAAAGCAGGACAGCAAGCTCCACTCAGGCTACACCTCAGCCCAACTCGGGTCGGCATCTCTGAACTGCGCTGCCAGGAATCCAACTGTGCTCTGCGCACTGCGAACTGCC
Organism: Myxine glutinosa; assembly: GCF_964187855.1. NCBI lineage: Eukaryota > Metazoa > Chordata > Myxini > Myxiniformes > Myxinidae > Myxine > Myxine glutinosa. Next base: position 23,301,938 of record NC_136273.1, read on the forward strand.
GCCAGGAATCCAACTGTTTGGGATCAACTGCGCTGAACTGCGAACTGCCAACTCAACTTGTGCGCACCTCAAACGAACTCGGGATCAGATCTCTCCACTGCCAATGGCGTTCGGCAACTCGTTCATCAACTCCCTCTCTCCACTCAACTCTCTCTCAACTCCACCCAGGAATGTAACTGCCCCAAAATGGCATCCGGCCCCCGTTAATATCTCCGGCCGATGACGTCAGCTTTGGCGTGCTGCCAACCAATCAGAGCCTCCACCGACTCGCCTCTGTGCACGCCCACTGCGTCACTCTCACTCCCGTCCCCTACTCCGTGGTCATAGCACGTGCTATGCGAGGTGGATAGGCCTCTCGGAGGTGTAAATGGTGGCGGCCATTATCGGCGGTATCCTGGCCTGATTTCTTCCTAGGTCATGTCAGGGGGGAGGGCGTTATTAGTGTTGTACTAAGGGATCCTAACTAAGTGTCTATGTGGTCTGCAGTGCCAAAAGGGACAAAGCTTTGGCTAACCAGGTGAGACATACAAGGGCTCTACTCATTAATCCCTATACTACTTAACACACGAATCTCCTGGTGGATTCACAATTATACATCTTACCCGACAAAACACCGACACATGAAGAACTTATTACAGGTAGTGTTCCTTACCGCGACATCTCGAAGCATGTTACCTATTCAGCTCTATTCTGCTCTACATATCACTACCCAAATTCATAACAATATTGTTGCGGATATGGGATTTGGCCTCCATCCATATCCGCTTGTAAATATTCCCCTATTTCCCCAATACTCCCCAACTATCCCCAATCCCCCATTCCCTAGTCCCATTGTCTGTAAACAACACTCTGTAGCCCCGACCTTCCCCTTTTTCCCCCATTAAATGTCGTGCCCAGGTCCACCGCATCTCACGTAGACAACTATAGGACATCTTGCTAGTTATTCTTAGTCTATGTCAGTTAAGGACTCGTTTCCATTAATTCTGACTCTTCGTTGCACCAGAATGTGATTGTATGGCACCGTTAGTAAGTTTAGGACCTCCCAATACCTCCCCGCATCTCTTCCTCATGGAACTACAACAACAACAACAACTACAACAACAGCGGGGGCGGCGCGGCGGCGGCGCGGGGAGTGTGCGTCCTCACTCCGGCTTGGTTAGCCGCCATTGCCCATGTGCTCCGACGGGGTTACCACACAGGGGCTGACTGTCAGCTCCTCGTCAAGGGCGGAGCCCGGTAACCCCCCCGCACCCAATAAGAAGCGGCGGACCGATTCCATCTGGGGCGGAGCTAACGAGCCGAGGGCGTGTCACTCCCCGCTGGATATACGCAGCCACTTACCGGAGGTGACGTAAGATGCGCCCCCAGCTTGGAGAGAGAAGTCGCCACCTCCAAGCGCTGAATACCTCCCCGCATCTCTGGACCGGACCGAGCTGTATCCTGTCCCTGAGCCAAGGTGCACCTTGAGCCATCGACTACCTGCCCCTCCTTGCCATCAATCCCTGTGTGAGTCAGTCTTGTCCCGTTTATCTGTGGTCTGTCGGGGCTAAGATAAGACCGTGTTTAAGTGCCTACCTTTCTGTGCTGTACCTCTTGTGCGTGTAATCTAAACGTTCTGCAAACCCATATTATAACCTCCTCCGGAGGTCTTGAGAACTGTACCCCTGGTGTCGTGTCATTTAATCCAGCCGTTGTGTCCTTTTCCTTCATTGATCTAGCGTAGCGCGATTCGGCCAACGTTCGAGTGGAATCGGGTAAACTGTGCAGACGCGGTCATACCAAACCGCTCGGTAAACTAACATCCAAAACCGCGTCTGTAACAATATGTATGTATGTATGTATGTATGTATGTATGTATGTATGTATGTATGTGTGTATATGTGTGTGTGTGTGTGTGTGTGTGTGTGTGTGTGCATGTGTGTGTGTGTGTGTGCGTGTGTGTGTATATGTGTGTGCATGTGTGTGTGTGTATATATATATACAGTCACGTGAAAAAGTAAGTACACCCCATGTAAAGTTTTGACTTTTTCAACATACCGCTATTTGATCTTCATTTCAACAACATTGATAGATAAAGGTGATATAATATAACAAATAACATGAAACATTTACATTTTGTAGTCCATTGTATAATTTAAATAAACATAAATGCAAATTTCGCATGTGGAAAAAGTAAGTAAACCCTTGGCTCTAATAGGTGGTATTGCCCCCTTTGACAGAAACAACCTCAAGTAGGCGTTTCTTATAACTGTCTACCAGTCTCCGACATAGACTTGGAGAAATTTTTACCCACTCCATGCAGAATTCTTTCAGCTATGCGATGTTTGAGGGGTTTCTTGCATGCACAGCTCGTTTCAAAACCCCCCACAACATCTCGATGGGATTTAGATCCGGGCTTTGACTTGGCCATTCCAGAACCCTCCATTTCTTTCTTTTCAGCCATTCCTTGGTGGATTTACTGCTATGTTTAGGGTCTGTCATGTTGCAAGGTCCACCTTTGGTTGAGCTTCAACTTTCTGACAGATGGCCTCACATTATCATCAAGCACCCTCTGGTACAATGAAGAATTCATAGTGGATTCTATGATGGTGAGCTGCCCAGGCCCTGATGCAGCAAAGCTGCCCCAAACCATAATATTTCCACCACCATGCTTTACAGTTGGTATCAGGTTCTTGTGGTCAAATGCTGTCTTTGGTTTTCGCCAAACATGTCTTCTAGTACTGTGACCAAATAGTTTTACCTTTGACTCATCTGTCCAGAGCACATTGTTCCAGAAGTGCTGGTCTTTGCCGAAGTGTTCATTGGCAAACTTTAGTCTTGTCCTGATGTTATCTTGTCCTGTGCAACTGTGCTGTCCTGTGCAATTCCAATACTCCAGATATTCCACACTACTATTTATTCCACACAGCCACATACACCTGTTGTTGCACACCTGTGCACACCTGCACACCGGTTTCCTCCTGGCACACCTCCCATGTAGATCAAATTTGTGCAGGCTCTTTCTGATGGTAGACTCATGCACTTTGACATCAACAGTGGCAAGAGCTACCTGTAGGTCCCGTGATGACATTCTGGGGTTCTTAGAGTATTCTTTCAGTATCTTGCGGTCTGCTCTCTCCTGGTCTGCTCTAATCATCCTCCTGGCACACCTCCCATGTAGATCAAATTTGTGCAGGCTCTTTCTGATGGTAGACTCATGCACTTTGACATCAACAGTGGCAAGAGCTACCTGTAGGTCCCGTGATGACATTCTGGGGTTCTTAGAGTATTCTTTCAGTATCTTGCGGTCTGCTCTCGGGCTGAACTTGCTGGGGCGGCCTGGCCTGAACAAGTTGGCAGCTGTTTGAATCTTCTCCACTTGTAGATGATCTTCCGAACAGTCGAATGATTGATTTCAAATTGTTTGGAGATCTTTTTAAATCCCTTCCCAAACTCGTAGGCATTTATAACCTTCTTTCTGAAGGCCTCAGAGAGCTCTTTTGATCTAGGCATGGTGACGACGCACACTTCAACAACAAAGAGCAAACCAAACTAAATGTCTGAGGTTTAAATGAGAGGTTCCTTCAAGATCCTCTCTAACGATGTTCTAATCATTTGCACCTGAGCTGGTGCACCTGATTCTAATTTTAGGTATTTGAAGTAGTGATAAATGTCGGGGTGTACTTACTTTTTCCACATGCGAAATTTGCATTTATATTTATTTCAATTATACAATGGACTAAACCACCGTTTAGAGGCCATTTTTCCCCGCAAAGCGGGGGTTGGCCTTTTCGGGGACCGTGGTAGTTGTTGTTTTTTTGGTCCCCTTTTTGAAGCAATGTTTTACGGCCGGATGCCCTTCCTGACGCCAACCCTTTTTGCCGCCTTCAACGACAAACAGGGAATTACCAGTGAACTGGTACTCAATTAGCCGACCTCGGAAGGATGACAGGCTGAGTCAACCCCCCTGGCATTAATTCGGCGATCGACCGAGATCTATTATACAATTATATTATACCGAGATAATTATACAATGGACTACAAAATGTAAATGTTTCATGATATTTGTTATATTATATCACCTTTATCTATCAATATTGTTGAAATGAAGATCAAATAGCGGTATGTTGAAATATGTTGAAATAGTCAAAACTTTACATGGGTTGTACTTACTTTTTCACGTGACTGTGTGTATGTATATATATGTATATATATATATTATATATATATTATATATATATATATATATTGTTGCGAATATGGAATTTGGCCTCCATATCCGCTTGTAAATATTCCCCTATTTTCTCCAATACTCCCCAACTTTCCCCAATCCCCCATTCCCTAGTCCCATTGCATGTAAATAACAATCAGTAGAGCCGACCTTCCCCTTATTCCCCCATTAAATGTCGTGCCCAGGTCCACCGCACCACACGTAGACAACTTTCGGACATCTTCCTAGCTATTCTTATTCTATGTCAGTTAAGGCCTCGTCTCCATTAATTATGACTCTTCGTTGCACCAGAATGTGATTATATGGCATCAGTAGTGAGTTTAGGACCTTTCCCATACCTCCTCCCATCTTCTTCCCCAAACAACAACAATAACAACAACTACAACAACAATTACAACTACAACTACGACTACAACAACAGAGGGGCGGGGAGTGTGCGTCCTCACACCGGCTCGGTTACCCGCCATGACCATGCGCTCCACGGCGTTACCCCGAAGGGGCTGGCTGTCAGCTCCTCGTCAGGGGCGGAGCCAGTAACCCCCCCACGCACCCAATGAGAAGCAACGTGCCGATTCCATCTGGGGCGGAGCTAACGAGCCGAGGGCGTGTCACTCCCCGCCGGATATACGCGGCCCCACGCCGGACGTGACGACAGATGCGCCTCAGCTTGGAGAGAGAAGCCACCGCCACCCCCAGCGCGACGATACCTCCCCGCATCTTTGGACCGGACCGGACCGTACTGTACCCTGCCCCGAGCCCAGGAGGACCTGGAGCCATCGATACCCGCTTTCCTGTCATCAACCCCCGTGTGAGTCAGCCGTTGTCCCGTTTGTCTGTCGTCTGTCCGGGGTTAATATAAGAGTGTGTCTAAGTGCCTGTCTTTCTGTGATTATACCTCTAGCCCCTGTAATCTGACCTTTCCGTACGAATATAATCTCCTCCGGAGGTCTTGAGAATTGAAACATTGGTGTCGTATTGTGTTATTGTAATCCAGCCGGGTGTCTTCTTTTTCTTATTGAGCCAGCATCGCGCGACTAGTCAACGTTCGGGCACAATCGGGTAACTTGTGCAGACGTGGTCATACCATAAAACCGCTCGGTAAATAACATCCAAGCCACGTCTGTAACAATTGGTGTCTGGGAGTGAGATTCGAGGCCCGACCAAATTTTGAAGAAAAAAAAAACGAATAGAGAAAAAAAAAAATTTGGTCAAAATTTGGAGCGGCCGAAATTTGTTTTGTTTTACAAAACCCGAATTTTGAAAGTCGCGCTATGGCGGATCAAGACGGCTGGGGTCCGGTAGGGGAGAGTGAAGCAGGGTCGGTCCAGGACCAAATTGAGACACGTGAGGAGAGCGAAACAGCGGGGGTAGCAAACGCACAAAATGGCGCCTCGCTGGTCACCGCGCCCGCGACCGTAGCAGCGCCGCCGATGGATTGGGGCCTATTTATGGAACAAATAAAGGCGCTCATGGTCCAGACAAGTGAAGACCTGAGGAATGACTTGGGAAACCAAATGGGGGTAATGGGGAACCGGATGGATGCTCAGAGTGAGCAAATGAGGGTTGATGGTGGGCGAATGGAGGGCCAAATGGGGGTAATGAGGGACGAAGCGAGGGGTACCAGTGAGGGGTTAGACAAGAAATTTGGGAAGTTAGACAATAATTTTGAGGGGTTAGACAACGGGATAAAAGAAGTGAAAAATGGGTTAATGGGGGTAGAAAATAGAATGGCTGCCCAGGAGAATCAGATAGAGGGAGTGAAAAATGGGTTAGAGGGGTTAGAAAACAGTATGGAAGGCAAATTGAGGGACATGAGGGACCAAGCGGAAAGGGAAGTTAAACAAATGGAGCAGCAGATAGAGGGGGTCAGAATGGGGGTAGAAACCAAACTGGATGCTCACAGGGAGGAAATGGAGCAGATGAGGGTGGCATCTGGGCAGGAGATGCAAGTGATGGGAGAGGAGATCAGAGGAGGAGTGAGTGAGGAGGTCGGAGGAGTGCGCGAGGAGGTGAGGCACTGTAAGGAGCACATGGAGAAGGAGGTGAGAAAGGGGACTGTAAAGTTACAAGGGGGCATAGAGGACCTGACGCAGGAGGTGGAGCAGCTGACGGTGGGACAAACGGAGTTAGTGGAGCAGGTTCAAAGGAACACTGCGGTATTAGGAGGGTTGAAAGCGACACAAAACGACATAAAAAACGACTTGATAGCGACAAAGAGGGAATGTCAGATGGTACGTGAGGGACTGACAACGAGGTTGGACGAGGTGATAGAGGTAATGGAGACGAAGGACCGGCAGGTGAGGACGCACCTGGAAACGGTCAAGGTAGCCTTAGAGGATGAGCTTGAGGAGACGTACCGGGGAATAAAAGAGGTGAAGCACAAATTAGAAGAAGTGGAAGAAGGGATGAGCGAAATTAAGAAGCGACGGAGAGGGGATAAGAAAGAGATAAAAGAGGAGATAAAAGAATTGGTCCAAAGTCTGTGTTCGGATCGTGATGATGTGCTCATTAACCGGATGAGGGATTCGCAGGTGATGGAGGAGAAGCGAAGAGGAAGAGGACCCGGTGTAAGTGGTGACCAATATGGTCGTGCGTATGATGCGCCAGGGGATTTAATAAGCTTGGGGGTCGAGATGGACCCGGGTGTTCGTGAGAGGCCACTGGTGAAGTGTGCGACAGGTCTGGTGTGCGAAAGAGGAGGTGTGCGAGAAAGTCCGACTCTGGGGTGTGTGAGGAAAAAGTGCGTGCCAAGGAGTGAGGGTGCTGGCGAGAGTGAGTCGGTCGTAGCGCGTGTGCGAGGGAGCACATGGAAGCGTGGTGTGGTAAGTGTTACAGAGGGTGTGACGGGAGAGTGTGCGCAGGAGTGTGCGCGAGAAAGGTGTGTGACGGACAGGTGCATGAGGAAAGAGTGCGCTGTCAGAAGTAAGGAAGAGTGTCCACCTGTGGTGAGTGTTACAGAGGGTGTAACGGGAGAGTGTGCGCGAGAAAGGTGTGTAACGGACAGGTGCATGGGGAAAGAGTGCGCTGTCAAGAGTAAGGGTGAGTGCGTTGTCAAGAGTGGTGGTGAGAGTATTGAGAGTGACGAGGAGAGTGAGTTGGTTGTGACAGGTGAGCGAGGATGTACACCTGGGATGGAAGGATGCACACCTGGAATGGTAGAGCGTGAGTGGGAATGCACGCTGGAGTTGGTGGTGAGGCACGTGGTTGGGTGTGCGAATGAGAGCACACCTGTGATTGTCACAGAGGAGGTGACTGAGGAGGGGGCGCGAAGAGGTGTTTTGGTGAGGTGTGCGAGCAACGAGTGTGTGCCAAAGTGTTCGGTGGTCAGGTGTGTGACCAAGGCTGTGAGTGGAATGAGGGTACCTGGGTGTGTAAGGAAAGGTACGAGGAGCATGGGCACGGCTGGATGTGTGAGCAAGGAACGGGCTGCGGGATGTAAGCATGCAGGTGAAGCATCGACGTTAGACGGGGTAGAGTTTAGAACGACTTATAGCCGAGTCAGGCCCTCGGTGCGTGCTGGGCCTCGCTTTGAACGGCCGCGTCCGTGCTCCACTAGGCGGAGCTGGCAGCCCGATAGGAAGGGTCGTTATGGCGACCGCGTTTTGTTGAGACGTGCCGGCAGGTCGAGATCGGGACATTGGATGGCTCCACGCCGAGGTGGTGTGTGGGATCTCGGCACGGGTAAGCCCCCGTCCCTGCACCGAGTGCCGGACGCATCCAGCCGCTGGCACAAAACAACCAGCATCCATTGCTTGGCTTTACGAAGCCGGGCTTTGGACAGGGATTGGCGCACCGAGAGGTATTAGTGAGTCGACTGGGTGATGAGGTTAGTGTTTTGGACCCAAAATTGGAGAAAAACAAAATTTGATGATTGGCAAGGGATTGGCAGTAGTGATTGGCAGATGATGGGTAGTGATTGGCAAATTTTTAATTTGTTGAAATTTGATGTGCAAAATTGGTAGTGAGAGACCCCCGATGTGGTGGGATGGCAAATCCACCATCCTTCCCATGTGGGGCAAAGGAGCAATAGTTTATGGGGTGTATGGCAGTGAAAACTAGCCCGGGTGGGTTAGGATATTGTGTGTAGGGATCTAGAGAGGATTGACATTAGGTAACGTTAAGTTTAGTTAGTGACTGATACCTGTAGTGGGGACGCAGGTAGATTAGTGTGGATGATAATGACGTGGGAGCGCAATAGTTTAAAGGGACGACTGGGAAGCGCAAGTTTCAGAGGGGAGTAGTTAGCTGAGATGATGCCGTGTGTGTGCAACTGGACAGGTGTGATTGCACAGGTGTGCAACTGGACAGGTGTGTGGAGCAGTGTATGAGTAGTGAGTGTGTGGATCAGCGCGAATGCGCTTGGGGAGAGAAGGGTGCAGGTGGCACCAAGTGTGAGAGCACAGGTGTGCAAGTACAGGTGTGTGGAGAGAGTTGGAGTAAGTGGTACGGAGTGGTGTGCATGGTGCGAAGGTGTGGATGGGGGAAGAGTGGACCCCTCTCACGAGTACCCGGGGCGGGTAGTGTAAGTGTTAGGTAGAGGGTACAGGTAAATTGTGGTTGGATATTGGCATTTGTGGTGCGGTGGCAGAATGGTGTTGTGGATGGGTGCATTAGTGTTGTGGAAATGGCTGGGCGTGTAGCCTGTTAGTGTGTGTAGTTGGTTGGGCACTCCACCACTGTGAGGATGTCGGCCAGGTGAGGCCGCAGGTGGGCTCTGGGAGCCGGTAGTTGTGAGTGGGTGCCTGAGGATCCCGGGTGTGGATCGGGCAGCCCAGTGCCAGAGAGGGCACGGAGTGGGGAGAGCGCCAGAGGGCCTTCCCCAGGTAGATAGGTTAGGGTAAGGAGCAGGTAAGCTCGGAGGCAACTGCAGTGGTGGAGGTGTGCAGGTGGGTAGACCCACTGGGAGAGGTACACGCCACAGCCCAGAAATTGTGCGAGGGCACCGGGAGATGAATCGGGGGAGTGAGACCCCAAATTGAAGAGCACCACAGTTTGGCCAATGGGAATTGGTTTTTTAGAACCCATAGTGTAAGAGGGCCAATGGTTTGGCCGGAGAAAGACCCCGGGTAGTGTAAAGTTGTTAAAGTCATTTAGGAAATAGTTAGGATTGATGAACCTGTCGCACCATACGCAGCCACTTACCTGTGGTGATGATGATGACTCCACACCTGTGTTTTCTTTGTTTGTTGCAGGAAATGAGATTGCTGTGAGGATTTGTGAGACGCATCACGACGTGGATGAGACATTGGGGTGATTCCATCTCTCCCTCCCTAGGAGGGACTGATGATGAATTGGTAATGGCAAATTTTGATGTTGAGTTGAAAATGGCAAATTTGATTGGTTAGGAGGGAGAGAAGACGAATTTGGTTTATGGGAGGAACGGGGAAGACAGTAGGGATGTTTGTTGATTTGTAAAGTAGATGTTTATGGGTAGTGTTGTGTTGTGTGGATACAGTAAGGGGTAAGGGAGGGGCCATGTAGGTTACCTGGTGGGGGGGGGGGGGGGCGTACGATAGGAACGTACCTGTCTCACCTGGTTCCCATGTGCCCCCAGTGTGCATTACCTTATATTGCGTGCACTTTTGCGCCCTTACCACCTTACTCACTTGTTTCTTCTTTTGTCTCCCACCTCCGAGGATCTGGCTTTGGGGTAGAGAGAGAGGAGAGAGAGGTGCTGGCTGCGCAGTTGTGGGCCTGCACTTTCGCTGTTTGCTGCCGGGATCGATACACCATATGGACCGCAATGTTTGTGGCCACCCACAATGGACCGCAGTTCGTTTGCGGCCAAGCACCACCCGGGGATGGACCTATGGGTCAACGTGGCACCTATGCCATAAAGGTGAACCACTGTTAATTAACACCACTGAAGGCCACACGAAGAGCAAGAGACACCTGCAGGGTTAGGGGTTGTCGAATTTATTTTTATTCCAATGAACAATGGTGACTGCACCGATTGGCGGTGGGGTGGTGCTTTTGATGCTGGGACGGGGTGCTCCGCACGTTATTAAAGGCCGTTGGCCACAGAGCACTCGTGGGTTGGTGTATCGATGCTGGCAAGCGCGCTCTCTCTATGCATAACATCTGCATGTGTTCCTCCAAAAAAAAAACAGGTCCTGGATCGTAGTGTAAATAGCAGCGTAGTCGTGTAAATAATGCTCCCTACCGGCTGTATGTGTAGTTTGCGAATTCTTTCCGGATTCGGTTATCCTGTGGGTGTGTTTCTGTGAGGAGAAGGGTGCAACGTCGCAGGGGGACATATTTACTCATTTGTGAATATCTGTAAAACTGTCGCACTCAGGGTAGAGTTAATAGTAGAGGGAACTACATTGCGTGCCACACTAAAGTAGGTAAAAATTTATCGGGTCGGGACGCCCCGAGGGTAGAGAAGGGTGCAATGTTGCGAATATGGAATTTGGCCTCCATATCCGCTTGTAAATATTCCCCTATTTTCTCCAATACTCCCCAACTTTCCCCAATCCCCCATTCCCTAGTCCCATTGCATGTAAATAACAATCAGTAGAGCCGACCTTCCCCTTATTCCCCCATTAAATGTCGTGCCCAGGTCCACCGCACCACACGTAGACAACTTTCGGACATCTTCCTAGCTATTCTTATTCTATGTCAGTTAAGGCCTCGTCTCCATTAATTATGACTCTTCGTTGCACCAGAATGTGATTATATGGCATCAGTAGTGAGTTTAGGACCTTTCCCATACCTCCTCCCATCTTCTTCCCCAAACAACAACAATAACAACAACTACAACAACAATTACAACTACAACTACGACTACAACAACAGAGGGGCGGGGAGTGTGCGTCCTCACACCGGCTCGGTTACCCGCCATGACCATGCGCTCCACGGCGTTACCCCGAAGGGGCTGGCCGTCAGCTCCTCGTCAGGGGCGGAGCCAGTAACCCCCCCACGCACCCAATGAGAAGCAACGTGCCGATTCCATCTGGGGCGGAGCTAACGAGCCGAGGGCGTGTCACTCCCCGCCGGATATACGCGGCCCCGCGCCGGACGTGACGACAGATGCGCCTCAGCTTGGAGAGAGAAGCCACCGCCACCCCCAGCGCGACGATACCTCCCCGCATCTTTGGACCGGACCGGACCGTACTGTACCCTGCCCCGAGCCCAGGAGGACCTGGAGCCATCGATACCCGCTTTCCTGTCATCAACCCCCGTGTGAGTCAGCCGTTGTCCCGTTTGTCTGTCGTCTGTCCGGGGTTAATATAAGAGTGTGTCTAAGTGCCTGTCTTTCTGTGATTATACCTCTAGCCCCTGTAATCTGACCTTTCCGTACGAATATAATCTCCTCCGGAGGTCTTGAGAATTGAAACATTGGTGTCGTATTGTGTTATTGTAATCCAGCCGGGTGTCTTCTTTTTCTTATTGAGCCAGCATCGCGCGACTAGTCAACGTTCGGGCACAATCGGGTAACTTGTGCAGACGTGGTCATACCATAAAACCGCTCGGTAAATTAACATCCAAGCCACGTCTGTAACAATATATATATATATATATATATATATATATATATATATATATATATATATATATATATATATATATATATATATATATATATATATATATATATATATATATATATATATATATATTGTTATGGATATGAGGATTGTGTTTTTTTATTGTGTTTTTTTTTATTATTAGTGCTTTATTCTGGACCCTCCTTACTCCAGTTATGTATAAAGGTCAAAGGGCGTCCCATAATTAGGTCATAAACAATCACGTCAGCCAATCATAGATTTCCCCCTTGTTGATAGTTATATCTTTATTATGTGTATTAGGGTAAGGCCTTGTCTTCCATTAAGATGACACTCCATTGCACCAAGTGAAACAAGATAGACCCCCTTTCATTCCCATTCCCAAAATCTCCATTTCCAGCTACATCCCCTCCAAGTCTCCATTGCCAACCGCACTGGGCAGTTTGCCAGGTTTGTTACAGCGGTGGGTTGCTGATTTCGCCCCAAAGCCGCCATTAAGCATGTGCTCAGCTCGGGGAAGAAGGGCGTGCCCGCCCATGGTCATCAAGGGCGGAGCCAGAGGGCCGTGCCGACCAATCAGGGCCAAGGCGAGCTGACCGATGGGCGTGTCCTAAAGGCCGGCGGCTTGATCGCCTGAGGCGCTATAAAAGCGCGCGCGCAAGAAGCAAGGAGGTAGTTATTGAGTAGTTGAGTTGTTGAGTTGAGTGGTTGGACAGGGAGACGTGCAAGTGGTTGGACCAGATGAGCTTTTACAGAAGTGGTTGGACCAGATGAGCTTTTACAGAAGTGGTTGGACCAGATGAGCTTTTACAGAAGTGGTTGGACCAGATGAGCTTTTACAGAAGCAGATGAGCTTTGACAAGACGAGAGAGACGAGTCCTGAAAAGAGCACGCGACGTCCACACAGCCGCAGCAGCAGCAGCCACAGCAGCAACAACAGCAGCGTGGGGCCTTGACGGCAGTTTTGAGCAGGGCCGCGAGGGAACGGCGGCTGCTAAATGCGCCGATCGTGCTGCAGTACCCGTTGGACCTTCCTCTCCCTCCAGCCATCCACCTCCTGCCTTTCCATCCTTTTGTGTACGTGAGTTTGTTCTGTGTGTCTTGTCCCTGGGGATTAATTAAGCTTGTATAAGTTAATAATTGCACTGTGTCTCTGATTCTTCTGTATATTATTTTATTAACGCACAGGTTGTAAACCTGGTGCGTTATAGCGTTTGCCTGGGAATTTCTGTCTCTCCAAAAGTGAAGCTCCGTTTCTGTCGCTCAGATGTGTAGCCAGTTTCTGTCGCTCAGATGTGTAAACATGACGTCATCAAATCTATATTTAGGCTAACCATGGGCTACCCCTTTGGCTGGTACGCGGCCGCTCGCTAGTACATAATATAGGATATATTTGTTATATGTTATGTTATAGGATATATAGGATATATGTTATATGATATAGGATATATATAGGATAGGTTATAGGATATATATGTTATAGGATAGGAATATAGGACCCAAATGACCCAGAGGACCCAAATGACCCAGAGGACCCAAATGACCCAGAGGACCCAAATGACCCAAATGACCCAAATGACCCAAATGACCCAAATGACCCAGAGGACCCAAATGACCCAGAGGACCCAAATGACCCAGAGGACCCAAATGACCCAGAGGACCCAAATGACCCAGAGGACCCAGAGGACCCAAATGACCCAGAGGACCCAAATGACCCAAAGGACCCAAATGACCCAGAGGACCCAAATGACCCAGAGGACCCAAATGACCCAGAGGACCCAAATGACCCAGAGGACCCAAATGACCCAAATGACCCAAATGACCCAGAGGACCCAAATGACCCAGAGGACCCAAATGACCCAGAGGACCCAAATGACCCAGAGGACCCAAATGACCCAGAGGACCCAAATGACCCAGAGGACCCAGAGGACCCAAATGACCCAGAGGACCCAAATGACCCAGAGGACCCAAATGACCCAGAGGACCCAAATGACCCAGAGGACCCAGAGGACCCAGAGGACCCAGAGGCCCCAAATGACCCAGAGGACCCAAATGACCCAGAGGACCCAAATGACCCAGAGGACCCAAATGACCCAGAGGACCCAAATGACCCAGAGGACCCAAATGACCCAGAGGACCCAAATGACCCAGAGGACCCAAATGACCCAGAGGACCCAAATGACCCAGAGGACCCAAATGACCCAGAGGACCCAAATGACCCAGAGGACCCAAATGACCCAGAGGACCCAGAGGACCCAAATGACCCAGAGGACCCAAATGACCCAGAGGACCCAAATGACCCAGAGGACCCAAATGACCCAGAGGACCCAAATGACCCAGAGGACCCAGAGGACCCAAATGACCCAGAGGACCCAAATGACCCAGAGGACCCAAATGACCCAGAGGACCCAAATGACCCAGAGGACCCAAATGACCCAGAGGACCCAAATGACCCAGAGGACCCAGAGGACCCAAATGACCCAAATGACCCAAATGACCCAGAGGACCCAAATGACCCAAAGGACCCAAATGACCCAGAGGACCCAAATGACCCAGAGGACCCAAATGACCCAAATGACCCAGAGGACCCAAATGACCCAGAGGACCCAAATGACCCAGAGGACCCAAATGACCCAGAGGACCCAAATTCTATGTATGTTTCTATGATGATGTATGTTTTGGTGAAAGTACATAATGTGAATACTAGTAGCAATTTTACAAAAACCATGGCATAATTTCAAATCTTGACCCGAGATGATAATTATGCTACATCATAATTTCCATGTGCCAACCTGGGCGGAATCCAAGTGGATTCACTTGTTATCTTTCCCTCTCCTTGGTTACTTTGAGCATGTAAATAGTAGGAATAAATTTAGTAGTATTTCCAACCTTTTGGTCTTCTTCTTCTTCACATCCGTGTCGCCTTTGTCTTTTCCCTATTGAATAGCTGTGGCGCGATCCGGCCAACGTTCGGGAATCGGGTTAGTCAGGGTAACTGTTCGGCCGCGGTGCCATCCGCTCGGCAAACCAACATCCTTATCCGCAGTCCGTAACAATATATATATATATATATATATATATATATATATATATGTGTAGTAGGAGAATGGGAGTTCTGAAGCACGCTAAAATTTTACATTGAAGTCAATGGAGAAAATGAAGGTTAATTATTGACTCACTGGATTTTCAATTAGATTTTATCCTCCAATTCATTCCCATCCTCAAGATTTCAAAATGTTCAACAGACATTCGCTGATGCTCATTCTCTCTCACTACGTTCGTTTGCTGTTAGTCGGTGCATTCAAGACACCCCATTCTCCTACTACTTGTGGTGGAAGGGAAAACGGAAATAAAGTAATACAACAGTAATAAAGAACCTATTTTGGATAGTGTTGCATTTTAAAATGTTGCATTTATACAATCTATGCAATTGACCTGAGTTCTCAAAAGGAAACTATTAAGTCTAATAGAGTGGATACTTCCCTATACATTGAAAGAGGGGAGAGTGAAGAAGTTGATACATATTGTTTGCTTTTGATGGTGTTATGATTAATATCACATACATTTTTCTTATAAATAAATGAGTAGGAAAGAACCAAGTGGGGTATATATTAATCAAATCAATCTTAATAAACTATTATCTTGTATTCAAAATCAAAAGCCTTGTATTATTAATGTTAATACAATTCAAAGAAAAGGAGCAGTAAGAATTGATGTTTTGCTCACAAGAGAGCAGGTGAAAACAATAAATGATACTGGCTCACTTAAAATTAAAATGACAAAACCTATGTTAAAGAAATATTCAACAAGATCAACAAGTGGAGGATTTCTTCCGTTTCTAATTCCTTTATTTGCTGGTTTAAGTGCGGCGGGAGCATTGACGGGTAGTATTTCAGCAGCGGTAAAAACTGCTAATGAAAGGAAGGCTCAAATACAGGCTCAAAAAGAGTTGGAAAGACATAAGGAGTTGGAGAAACCAATTATATTATATTATTATATACATAATTATATTAGTGGAAGTGGTGTAATTGTAGATTTTGCTGAAAAGCTTGAAAGCCTACCTGATAACGCGAGATTGTTAGTTGGAGACATGCTTTCTTCTATCGCACAGGCGGGTGTTAAACTAACTAAAAGGGGTAATGGATTATATCTTTCTCATAAATAAATGGATAAATGGTTTAAAGAATTTGGAAAGAATACAACATCAAATATAGAACTTGCTAAATATTGGAAAAAACGAAAAATTGATAATGTGGTTATTTGTATGAGAGATGAATTAACAAAGTTGTCTAAAAATACAAAGAATATTATGATGAAGTTAGAAGATAATAATGAGAATGGTTCTCATTGGGGTTGTATATATATATATATATATATATATATATATATCTATCTATAATTCCAGTAATCTCTGTGTGTCTGTGTGTCTGTGTGTCTGTGTGTCTGTGACCGCTGTTTCTCGACAACCACGGGTCCGATATACTTTTAACTTGCCAGGTATATTGCTGGGGACCCGAGGATGTGCCTTTTCAAGGTTTCATATTAATCGGACAATTACTTACCGAGCTATGTCCAAAAAACGATTCAACCAATCAGAGAGCAGCGAGCTATCACGTGTGCCGAACGTGGCGATCAGACTCTGCCTCGGACGGCACATTTGACAGCGTATTCATTTATTTCACGTTGGAAAACTATGTTGCCGTTAAACTATGTTTTAAAACGAATTCAAACTGCGATTAAATTAAAACGATTCATCGTAACTGCGATTTGCGAACTTCCGGACAGTGAAGACTGTCCGGCAGCACGCTTTCCGGCAGCCAATCACAGAACGCTTTGTTGCGTAGGCGTGGCCGATCACCGATGTGAGACGAGCGGAGCTGAGCGCGTTACGAGCTGACCGCCATTACGGTACGTAATTCGATTTCTTATGCGCATTATTTCTCCCAATTCAGTCAGAGCGAAGGGCGGAAGCGAAGAGCGTTGTTTTTTTTGTTTACGGGCGTACGGGCGGGGTAGAGCGTACGGGTAGCGTTTTTTTTTTTTTTTGGCAAGGAACGGGCACCCACGTACGGGCAATGCCCTAGTATATATAAAAGTCAGGAAAAAAAATTATTTTGATAGTGTTATGTTTGTGGGGTAGTGATATGTAGAGTTAGGTAGATTTGTGTAGGTATCATGCTCCAGATGTCGGGTAGGAACCATCACCATGTAGTAAGTTCTGTTTAGCCGAATGTCGGATAAGTGTATATCTGTCCCCGTCACGAGGGGGCGGGGCATTTTAACTAGCTTAGGGCACAAGGATAAATTATCCCTTGTATGTCTTACCCTATGTGATTTATCCTTTGTCCCTTATGGCACCGCAATAGACACTAGCGCAGGAAATGCCCATTAATTAAACCACATAATAAAAACTAACCGGAACCCAGATGACGCACTTGGGCTGACAAAACCGACTTGGCAGGCACACATCGCTCGGGCAGGCCGAGAGCCACACCCAGAAGGACAGTGATTGGGCGGGAGTTGACCAACAGGAAGGCCAGGGTAAGAAGGGACTCGTTGATTGGCCAGGGCGGTGCAAGAAGGCACTCATCGATTTGTGAAAGAAGGGCGAGCAAAAAGCGGCGCACTGACTGGTGGAGAGCTGGGCAGGCAGTGGTGGCCTGCGGGCTGATTGGTGGAGAAGTGCTGATGACGTCACGACCTGACATTAAAAGAACTCTCGGACCGAAATTTTCTCTCTTGCCCTCCTTTCTTGCCCTTTGCTCCTTGCCTTCGCTCTTGCCTTCCTCTCACTTGCTCCATTGTCGCTCTTGTTCTTCTCCCTCGCGCTCTTGTGCTTGGACCACCGTGTCGAAGACACCACTGGGAGATGTGCAGAGGCAACGGGAAGAGCCCACAGCCCGGGAACTGCGGTTCTCCGAGCGGACGACGTGTGGACGGGCGCGGCTTGCCGCTGCAGCGTGATGAGGCCGGGGTGAGCGAGACGCCCGTCGAGGCCTAGCAGAGCGCTATTGAGCAGACTGCAGCCTTCTTCCCCCCAAGACCACGGGGTCCGGACAGCACACATGGAGCCTTAACGATTCCTGACGTGACCCCCACAAGTTGATCAGAGATAAGTGCACAATTAAACCACACATTTTTATTTTTTTTTCATATTTCCCTTCATCTGTGTTTATAAGTCTGGTGAGGGAGCGCTCCATTTAGGGAATTTAGTTTTACCGTCACGTTTTTCTTGTTACCGGCATTCTGTAAAATAAACCTTTTTATTTTTGTACATTTAAAATCCGGTTCGTGTGACTTTATTTTCCGCAGGTTTGAAGACTGCGGCGTGACCACAGGTAAGCTCTTCAGCTTCCTCTTTCTTCCTCCCGCGCATATAAAGTAAAATCTGCATTTGATCATCGCCTTCGGAGTTAAAAGCTCGCTATTGGCCATTCGTGATCCCTGTGATGTTTAACTGAGGGAGTCACATGACAATAGTTATGGTCTTCCACCACCTCTTGATGTAACAAAATTCTTACAGAATGGTGTTCATCAAACATTTCAAGTCCACGACATTAATTCTAAATGTTGTGGTCAATTATGTTTACATGTATTATTTCAACTCAACAAAAATGTAAATTTTGATAATGTCATTTTTAATCTATATATATATATATATATATATATAACACAGTTTTTGTGTGTGTGTAATGTTACCGATAGACTCCTAAACGGAGAGGCTCACGTGCTTGATATTTGGCATAGACATGGCCATTGAGCCTGGGAAGAACATGGCCGACCTAAAAAAAATTATTTCAGAATATTTTTTTACCATATTTTTACCTCAGCACATTTCAGCGAGGAATATTATACACGGAATCTGACCGGTGGCAGAGCAGCGCGATGATTCGCTCAGAGCGATCATGTGATGTTCCTTGCCGCCATAAACTCACAGTTACGCGTTCGCACGTAATTCTGAGCGAAAAGCGATTGCGTTTTTTCACATTTCAGCGAGGAACATAGCCATTCACACCACATAGGTTTTTTTTCCTTTCATCTTTAGATCCATATTTTTTTTCAGCGAGGAATATTATACACGGAATCTGAATCGATGGCAGAGCAGCGCGCTGATTCGCTCAGAGCGATCACGTGATGTTCCTTGCCGCCATAAACTCACAGCAAGTAGCATAGATTTTAGCATGATTAGCATTTAGCATGATTTAGCATAGATAGTAGCACGTTTCACATAGATTTTTTTTCAGCGAGGAATATTATACACGGCATCTGAGGCGGTGGCAGAGCAGCGCGCTGATTCGCTCAGAGCGATCACGTGATGTTCCATTCCCGCCGCCAGACCATCTACAGACTTGGCATTTAATATGGAATATTTTTTTGGGGGGGTGAACTTACTTTTTGAGATGACTTAGAACCAAAAGTTCATTGGAATTATGTTGAAATTTTTCTAGATTTTGTTAATGTGACTTTTAAAAGAAACAAAAACCACATTTGACATTTCGAAACAAATAAATTGATCCTTGAAAGTGATGTAAACTGATATCGAACTCAATTCACGGACAGTACTGTGTTAAACTTCTGTACGTTTTCCAGAAGTATCTCTTTATTTTGCACATTAGCCAAAAAATATTTTAACAAAAACAAAAGTTAAATTACGACTGGGATTACGGACAGTAAAATTACAGTTCAGTACTTTGTGGAACCCCCATAAGCATTCAGGACAGCACGTACACGTTGAGGCATGCTGTTCACGAGATTTGCCAAGGTTTGGACAGGAATCGCTTGCCATGCAGTGACAATAGCCTGCTGCAATTCACGCACAGAGGTCGGCTGCTGGTCCAAGTGGTCGATTTGACACGTTAATTCTGCCCACAAGTTCTCTATCGGATTCATATCCGGGGACATGGCAGGCCACTCCATATGCTCTACACCACGGTCAGCAAGAAAGTGTTGGATCATGCGAGCACGATGAGGCCGTGCGGCGTGCATTGTCATCTTGGAAGACAAAGTTTCCTCAAAAGGCTGCACGAGCAAATGGAAGCAATGTTTCTTCCAGAATGGACCTGTACTTCAACTGGTTCAGGTTTCCATTCAGAACAACCAGGTCAGTTTTGCCCCCTGCAGGAAAAGCAGCCCAAACGGTCACCCCATCACCTCCAGCTTGGACTCTTGGCACTATTGACGATACAATCTTTGTTGTAGGCTCCATGCACTTGTCTGCGTACTCGGACGCGGCCATCTTGACGATAGACCAGAAATCTAGACTCGTCACTAACGATCACGTGATTCCAGTGTCCTGGCTGCCATTGACGGTGCTCTCTGGCCCACTGCAATCGGCGCTGGCGGTGTTGTCTGGTCAGGCGTGGCTTTCTCAGGGGACGCCTGGCACGATAGCCTGCTTGAACCAGTCGTTGGTTGACTAGCCTTCTCGATACAGGCACATTTGTCAGTTGCTGCCACTCAGCCCTAAGCCGATTAGCTGACTTGGTACGGCCATTGCGGACTAACCGGTGCAGCTGGCGATCATCCCTCCTTGTGGTTCTGCGGGGACGTCCTGGCCTCGGTATTGGAGGAGGGACACCCCTCTGAGCATTTTGTTTCAGGATCTTTGACACCTGACCTTGAGTGATGCCATACTGCCGAGCAATAGCACGCTGTTTTATGCCGTAATTTCGTAAAGCCACCACTCCATGACAAACAGCATTGTCGAGTTGACGGACCATCTCCAGAGGGAGCGGCAATAACTTTTGGAGACGTGCAGCAGTTGTTTTCCACTAATACAGAACGCAACGACCCTTGTATACCCGACTGTGAAGCCAATCATCAAATGCACCTGTCCGTACATTTTGCCACACCACCTGTGATATAATCCTGTTGTTGACTTCTTGCTGTGACAGACAATCAGTGACATGGTTCTTTTAACAAATAAATCACCGAAGTGTGAAAGAAACTCACCAGATTGATATACTGAGTTAAGAAAGTAAACCCAAGTCAAGAAAAAAAAAAATATTCCATATTAAATGCCAAGTCTGTATACTGTATATATAAAACACCGTTTGTGTGTGTGTGTAATGTTACCGATAGACTCCTAAACGGAGAGGCTCACGTGCTTGATATTTGGCATAGACATGGCCATTGAGCCTGGGAAGAACATGGCCGACCTAAAAAAAAAAATTTCATAATATATTTTTACCATATTTTTACCTCAGCGCATTTCAGCAAGGAATATTATTCACGGAATCTGACCGGTGGCAGAGCAGCGCGCTGATTCGCTCAGAGCGATCACGTGATGTTCCTTGCCGCCATAAACTCACAGCAAGTAGCATAGATTTTAGCATGATTAGCATTTAGCATGATTTAGCATGATTTAGCATAGATAGTAGCATGTTTCACATAGATTTTTTTTCAGCGAGGAATATTATACACGGAATTTTGAGGCGGTGGCAGAGCAGCGCGCTGATTCGCTCAGAGCGATCACGTGATGTTCCATCCCCGCCGCCAGACCATTGAACATAAAACACAGTTTGTGTGTGTGTAATGTTGTAATGTGTGTAATGTACGGGTCTCCCTTCCCCCGCCCGGCAACGCCGGTACTGGAGGGCGTCACAGGATCGGTGAGTCTCCAAAATCCGCTTCGTGCTGTTGCGAAGATGCAGGACGATGTCGGGATTGTTGTGCTACTCTTCGACCATGAGAACTGCAATGTCATTGTTGACTGGCCCTCCCCTTCCCTCCCCCCTCCCCTCCCCCTCCACCCTACCCCCCCTTCTCCCCTCCCCCTCCATTTTCCCCCTCCCCCCTCCTCCTCTCTCCTCCTCCACCCTCTCCCCACACCCTCCCCTCCCCCCTCCTCTCCCCCTCCCATCCCTCCCCCTCCCCCTCTCCCCCTCCCCCCTCTTCTCCCCTCCCCCCCCTCTCCTCCCCTCCCCCCCATTCCCCTCCCCTTCCCCCTCCCCTCCCCTCCCCCGCCTGGCAATGCCGGGTACTTCTGCTAGTCTAATATAAATGACTTATGTTGGGAAAAATGGTTCTATCTTTGTGTTACGGATTCATCACTTCCGTTGTTGTGGTTTTCATCCACTTGAAACATTTCTGGTTCCATGTATTATTATTGTTGTGGTTTGAGGGAAATGACGGTTATTGTTGTCAAAAGGTAAAAAGGTTAATGTTTTGAATGAAACCGGAACCGGAGGACGACGAAGTGGAAGGAGAAGAAAAGGGGGCGGAGCGAAAAGTCGGAGAAGAAGCGGGGTGCTTTGCGTTCTGGATCGAACGTTGTCGAGCAAGAGTCACGTACTTTGGGTTTCCTGGGAAAAAGGATTCCTGCGATAAAGTTGTTATCGCTGTGACTGATCATCCTGCGTGTCAGGTTTGGCGTGAGATTCCGAAGAATCATCGCCGGGTCATTGCGACTCGAGGGCGAGCCGTCGGCCACTTTGACTCGCGCGCTTAGCGCATCGAGCAAACTTTCCTTGCTTCGTCAGCCGTTTCCACCGCTTTCAGACGTATCTGTGGTGTGCGTGTGCACCGAGGCTTTTGACGATTACTTTGCGGCTCGCCGACTGTGAACAGTGAAGGTTCATAGCTGGAGGGCGCCTTTGGATTTCCCAGTTGCCGTGAGTGCGCCTTTGTGCCGCTTTAACCGCGTGACCCTTTTCTCCGCTTTGGCCGCGTGCGCCTTTGTGCTGTGCTGCAGCCTTTGTTGTTTTGTTTGTTTGTTTGTTTGTTTGTTGTTTTGTGCTGCAACCTGCAACCTTTGTGCTGCAACCCTTTTGGGCGGCGTGACTGTGCCGGTCATCTGAACGAGATGCTGGTTTCGATTCAACATCGTTCCGATGATCACTGGAGGGGATCAGCTCTGAGCTCGAAGTCGGGAATATAGAGACATTGGGGAATGTTCTTTTTCCACTCACTTGGAGCACAGTGAGTTACCTTGTACTAGCTGATGGTACCATCATAGGAGATATATTGATTGTACTCTTGATTCCTATTATTATTGTAGTTATTCTTGTGTGATTTTTAATACAATATTTGTTTGTATTATTGGTGTTTGTATTATTTGCAATTGGTGTGGTTTCACCATTGATTTTTGACACAGGATAACATATTTTTCTGCCGTGACTCCTTTTGGGCCTCGGAGGTACACCGTGACCAGGGGGTCGGGGAGGAGCACGTAACAGAAATTGGGGGCTCGTCCAATTGACTCGGGAGCTCGAAATTGGGTCTTCGTCTGGGATAAAATTCCGTAGCATTCCCAAAATTGGAATTTTTTCCTAACATTCCCAAATTTAAAAAAAAAAATTTTAAATAGGAAAATTTTTGTGTGAAGGTTAACAGGTGTTAACTGATAGTCACCATGGTGTTTGACGCAGGAAAGTTTGTGGCGTCCCCTAATGAGGCACAGTTCCAAGCATTAAAAAAAATCGGAACCCTTGATATTGGCCAGACATTTTAACTTGGAGGTCCGAGTTAGTATGAAGAAGGCAGAGATGCAGACATTGGTGGTAGAATCTCTGGTGGGACAGGGAAGATGGACAGAGGTAGCCTTGGATTGGTTACCCGAGGAAAAAGAAAATGTGGAGCTCCGGAAAACGGAGATGCAACTGCAGAGCCAGGAAAGGTTAAAAGCAGCGGAAAGGAGAGCTGCAAGAGAACTCGAGGAGAGAAGAGCAGAGGAAAGGAGAACTGAAAGGGAACTCAAAGAAGAGAAAAGGAAAGAGCAGAACAGGAACGAGAGCTCGAGGAGAGAAGAGCAGAGGAAAAAGCAGAGGAAAGGAGAGCTGCAAGAGAACTCGAGGAGAGAAGAGCAGAGGAAAAAGCAGAGGAAAGGAGAGCTGCAAGAGAACTCGAAGAGAGAAGAGCAGAGGAAAGGAGAACTGAAAAGGACCTCGAAGAAAGAAGAGAAAAGGAAAGAGCAGCGGAGAGGAGAGCCGAAAGGGAGTTAAAGGAACGTGACATGTAGTGTCAGAAGGAAATTGAACTCAAGAAGTTGGAATTAATGAGAGAACGGGGAGAGGTAGCATCCAAGTCAGCTAGTTCGACAACTAGTCAGAACACTTGGGATGTTGGTAGGCATGTGAGGCTGGTTCCACCCTTCAATGAAAAGGAGGTAGCCAAGTTTTTTTTACACTTTGAGAAAGTGGCTCAAATGCTAAAATGGCCGGTGGAATCCTGGACTATGTTAGTGCAAGGTGTTCTGGTGGGTAAAGCTCAAGATATATTTTCGGCTTTACCGATTGACCAATGTGCAGATTATGAGATAGTGAAGAAAACCATTCTCAAGGCCTATGAATTGGTCCCTGAAGCTTACAGGCAAAAATTCCGGAACTCCAGGAAGAGGGAGAGTGAGACCCATGTGGAGTTTGCCAGAATGAAAGAAACCATGTTTGATCGGTGGTGTGATTCGAAAGGGGTTGGGAAAGACTTCAAACTGTTGCAACAATTGATCTTGGTGGAGGAATTCAAACAGTGTGCCCACGAGGACATTAAAGTACATCTGGAGGAAAAGAAGGTAGCAGAGTTGTATGAGGCAGCAACCGTGGCAGATGACTATGCCTTGACACACAGGATGGGGTTCCACAAACCTAACTTCCCGCCTAGAGTTCACCAGGGGAGTTATGGTACATCCGGTGCGGAGAACGATTAATTCATGGGGGCGGCCTAGAGATGACTCTGAGGACCACTCTGATACCGCCACTTTTAGGGATCAGAAGACTACAGTTCCAAGACAGACTTATCTTCCAGGGGGCTCGAGACAGACCACGACTTTCTCCTCCGGGCCTACTTGCACTTTTTGCAAGAAACCTGGACACTTGATGTCCCAATGTTATGCTCTGGAAAGGAAAAATCAAGAGCGGAGTCAGACTAGTACAACTCCAAATGCATTGGCAAATGTGAGAAATCGTCCTTGGAGGACAGTGCCTTGTGAAGGTTCCCATGCCAAAGTTACGGCATCACAGAACAACATTGTTCAAGAGGGTTACAAACCTTTTATTTCAGAGGGGTTTGTGTCACTGGATGGAGACGTGACTAACCACAGAGACCTGTTAGGGTATTGAGGGACACAGGAGCACATCAATCCTTGATGCTTGAAGGCATTTTGCCATTGTCAGAGAAGACGGCAACTGGTGTTAGTGTTCGTTTACAGGGGGTTGGTGGCTATGTTAGAGCCCCACTTCATGTCATCCATTTGCAGTCTGATTTGATGTCAGGACCGGTCACCGTAGGGGTACAAGCCACTCTTCCTGTAGAAGGAATATCTTTTGTTATCGGGAATGATTTGGCCGGTGGTCAAGTCTCTGGTAACCCGATGTTTGTTGAAAAGCCTAGCATGGAAAATAACACTGCACAGTTAGAGCAGAAGATTCCGGGTATCTTTCCCTCCTGTGCCACGACTCGTGCTATGGGTAGGAAGCGCTCCGAAGAGAAGAGGAAAGTACTGACGTCACGCTTTGCACCGGCACGTCTTGTCAGGTACCCAAAAACTAAGAGTCAGCACACACAAGTCATGGATGGAGGCAATGTTGGCAAGCTCTTTGTAGGTGGACTGAACTTCAAAACAAGGGAAGTTGTTCTGGACTCTGTCTTCGGCAAATATGGACCGCTCTTGGAAGTGCTGCTGATAAAAGACAGGGAGACGCAAAAGTCAAGAGGGTTTGGCTTTGTCACATTTGAAAACACAAAGGACGCCAAAGATGCAGAAAAGGATTTGGATGGTCGGACCATAACAGTAGAGAAGGCAGGCCATAGGCGTCGAGGAGGCTACAGAGGAGGAAAACGTGGAGGTAGTTTCAGGGGTGGCTATGGCTTCCAGAGTTACGGCAGCTCCCGAAGGAGGTTAGGAAGAGTTTGAAGCACTGAATGCTGCGGAGCAGCCGAGCCAAGATTCCTACACGGATTAACCGTGAACTCCACATTCCTAAAGGCGTCCATGTAGTGAACTTTCCCACACGGATTAACCGTGAACTCCACGTTCCTAAAGGCGTCCATGTAGTGAATACTTCCAGGCCTCACCACCCAACCACCATGAAACCTGGCTCTCAGCTCGGCCTCCCTAAAAAGGGGCTATAAATTAGCTTGACTTTGGATTTTTGATCACACCCCCCTTAACCTTCATTCAAAAAATGGAAAATAAAATTAGAGGTTGATGAGATGGAGTTTGGCTTTGCAGGAGTTCAACTGGGAAATTGAGCATGTAAAGGGCAGGGACAATGTCATTGCTGATGATTTGTCCAGAGTGAAATAACTTTGGAATTCTCTGTAGGTTGTTTGAAGTTTTGTTGCTTTATTTTTGGGAAATATTGATTACTAGCCGAAACCCGTGGAACATCCACGGAAGGGAGGATGTGGTGTATGGATAGAGTGTACCATTATGGATGGCATAGGGGATTTGCTTGTCCGAGTAAGAGTTAGGAAGAGAGATGAGAATGAAGAGTGCGTATATGAACAACGATCGCCGACACCGGCACAAATGCATGCTCTGGATTGTCCACTCAATGGACGGCTTGCTGTCGCCTTCGACTATCCAATCAGATGAGACAGCTGGCTTAACGTCCTCTGATGCGACGTCACACCTGCGAGGTATCAGGAGGCGGGAACCGAATCCAAAACAGAAGCTAAAGTAAAGACCATCGGAGATCTCCTGCGGCAGCGTTTCTAACTGATGTGGTAAAGTACAGTACATACAGTAAAGGACATTCTCATTGATCCGTTGATTAACTATAACTGACCTGCGCCACCCTGCTGTAGCTTGACATGTTAGCAGGTACTCTGACCTTTTTCACAACTTCAAATGGCGTTTCATAAAATCCTGCTGTGACTCGACATGCACCGCACCATAATCATTGGCTCATAAAACCCTGCACTGCTACAGAGGATTATACTACCACCGGAAGCCGGCTCTTGGTTGTCCACAGAGGGAGGGAAGAAACACACCATGTGGAATGAAAAACAAAATGCTTTAAAATATTCAAGAAAGAAACATATTTTTTCATTTAATATTCCATAAGTATTTATTGTACGACTAACGATTGTCAAAATAAGAACCTGCTTTGGGCAATCGCACACTATACCGTCGAGGCCGCTTTTACAGAATAAGAAGGAAATAATTAAATTAATGCTTTCCTATTTGCATCGTTGAGTCAATACGTCAAAAAATCATTTTTTAAACCTGTAATCACTGGTTGTAGGGAATGCAGATTTGACGATCAGCTGATTTATGTGTGTGTGTGGGTGTGTATTTTAGACTTGGACAATATAAGAAGGAAAATTGCTTTGCAATACATGCCCATTTGCAAGTTTCAGATCAATATCAGTAAGCAGTAAGCACGGCCCATTATTTAATGACACCACTCGACTGTCCAATCAGCGGACGGCTCGCATCGCCTTCGCCCAGCAGACGCCAATACGATGGCGTCGAAAGATGGCATCGTATCGGCCGTTAATCAGATGCTTTTGGGCCCCAAAGTCGACTAATTCAGATTTTTCGAGTCTGGCTGTACGTGATAAACAAAGAGCGCGGTTCGTAGATCGTAAATCCATTAGTGCCGTGGGCATCAGGTCACTGGGTGCGGCGTAAAAGGGATAACAAAGTCGAGTCCTTACGGTATTATTATATAGATTGGCTCACGGGAATTGATGATTTGGGTGTGAGTTTACTTTTGTTTGTTGGAATAGTTTTGCCTACAAAGGAAGTTTTCACTATGTTCAAACTTTCTTTCTTGAGGGGGGGAAGTGTTACGGATTCATCACTTCCGTTGTTGTGGTTTTCATCCACTTGAAACATTTCTGGTTCCATGTATTATTATTGTTGTGGTTTGAGGGAAATGACGGTTATTGTTGTCAAAAGGTAAAAAGGTTAATGTTTTGAATGAAAACGGAACCGGAGGACGACGAAGTGGAAGGAGAAGAAAAGGGGGCGGAGCGAAAAGTCGGAGAAGAAGCGGGTTGCTTTGCGTTCTGGCTCGAACGTTGTCGAGCAAGAGTCACGTACTTTGGGTTTCCTGGGAAAAAGGATTCCTGCGATAAAGTTGTTATAAAGCTGCTCCTGCATGTCAGGTTTGGCGTTAGATTCCAAAGAATCATCGCCGGGTCGATGCGACTCGAGGGCAAGCCGTCGGCCATTTTGACTCGCGCGCTTCGCGCGTCAAGCAAACTTCCCTTGCTTCGTCAGCCGTTTCCACCACTTTCAGACGTATCTGTGGTGTGTGTGTGCACCGAGGCTTTTGACGATTACTTTGCGGCTCGCCGACTGTGAACAGTGAAGGTTCATACCTGGAGGGCGCCTTTGGATTTCCCAGTCGCCGTGAGTGCGCCTTTGTGCCGCTTTAACCGCGTGACCCTTTTCTCCGCTTTGGCCGCGTGCGCCTTTGTGCCGTTTTGGGCGGCGTGACTGTGCCTGTCATCTGAACGAGATTCTGGTTTTGATTCAACATCGTTCCGATGATCACTGGAGGGGATCGGCTCCGAGCTCAAAGCCGGGAATATAGAGACATTGGAGAATGTTCTTTTTCCACTCACTTGGAGCACAGTGAGATACCTTGTACTAGCTGATGGTACCATCATAGGAGATATATTGATTGTACTCTCGATTCCTATTATTATTGTACTGTTATTCTCGTGTGATTTTTAATACAATATTCGTTTGTATTATTGGTGTTTGTATTATTTGCAATTGGTGTGGTTTCACCATTGATTTTTGACACAGGATAACACATTTTTCTGCCGTGACTCCTTTCGGGGGTCGGAGGTACACCGTGACCAGGGGGGTCGGGGAGGAGCACGTAACATTTGGCATATCCCAAGAGTTGGATATTTATTTATCAAATTATTATACAAAGGCACAGGCTGAATGACAAAAATATAACACAATAAAAATATTAATATGAAAAATACTGTCGCGCGAATCCCTCGGTTAATACCGTAGGACCGCGGATGACCGTATGGTTTTACTTGAGGCGACGATCAATGCGGATTCGACTATAAAAGCGTGGGAGGGAAGAATGAAGAGGAAGAAGCGGCAAGCGCGTACCTGTAGCGATCCGACGGCAGCTCCGATCCTGGAGGAAATGAACTCATAACAAAGACAGGATTTTTAATGGAAAATAAAAGAATACAAGGGTTTATTCAAAATAAATATCGGGACAGGAAAATAACAGGCCGGTAAATAAATGTCCAATCGGGACATCCCCACACACAGATTTCGGATACGAGACAAAGGGAGAATAAATAAAATTAATGTCCTGTCGTGTACTTGTGAAATGTGGTGCGTCTCATCTTTGTCTGTAGTCTGCAGTCGTCAAGGAGAATCTGGCTTCGAGCGCAGTCGTCCGACCACGGCTCCGGTCAGCGGGAAGTATGCCTCGTTCCGCCCCCGCTCGCGCGCTCCGCTAGGCCCCGAGCAACCCGCTCAGCGGCACACCTCGCTCGCACACGAGGTCCCGTTCTCTCGCTGCACCGAGCCTCGCTCCCAGCACCAAAGCACCACGAAGATTCAGGGATGAAGCCAATGACCACCAGGGAGGAACGCAGGGAAGAAGAACCAGCCAAGCCGATCACCGAACACGCGAAGCACAAGCACAGACCCAGGACGAAGAGCGTCGAACTCAGAGATGCCTCAACCGAGCGAAGAACTCAGAACGAAGAGTTTCGAACCAACAAAGAACGAAGAGCCTCCCACGAATAACTCAGAACGAACGGACCAGCACGAACTGACTCAAATGCCCACGAGCGAGACGTTTTGTCAACCCCTGTGACGTCAATTCTGGCGCGCTACCAATCCGTCCCTCCCTTCTTTGTGATCTTTTTGCGCCTTCCCACGTCACCCCCGCTCTTCCTCTAATCAACAACCTCCTTCTAAAGTCGTGGTTTGGCACCTTCTGCCCCGATTGGCCGAATGTTCCCGCCTTCCGCCTCAACCAATCACACGTTCCCTGGGCGTGGTTATAGCCTGCCTCGCACGATGTTTGACGCCCACACCAGCGTTGTATGCGGCCGCTTCCTGCTCGTCTTTCCGGTGCGTCTTTTTGTAAAGGAGGGGATTTAATTAATGTGTGCACTAAGGGACCTATCTAAGTGTCTATATGAGTGCGTTGCCATAATGGACACTGGATTGGTGACAGAGGGAACGACAAACGAAGGAATTTTATCCATAATCCCTGTACTACTTAGCATGCCCCGCCCCCCTCGCGGCGGGGACACAGATACAACTTATGCCGACAACCGGGCTACACATAGAACTTATTACAGGCAGATTCCCTATCACGACAGTCGAGTACATACCTATGCAGATCTACCTGGCTCTAGATATTCCTCTAACCCCCGCCCCCCGACATAACAATACTTATAAATTAATCAATTATCCAAGCCCCACAGATGCCAATGACTTAATTAGATTTAATGATTTATCACAATATATATATTTAAATAAAACAGCATGTTTTGTTAAACAAGTAGAATTTACAACCATAACACCTGGTTCTACAAACCATACACCTTTCCTTATTAAATTTAACTATCTACTTACAATTGAACTTCAGAAAAAAGGACATGTAGTTAATATGAGAATCAATAAATGGGGGTATAATATGTACTAGCCGAAACCCGTGGAACATCCACGGAAGGGAGGATGTGGTGTATGGATGGAGTGTACCATTATGGATGGCATAGGGGATTTGCTTGTCCGAGTAAGAGTTAGGAAGAAAGATGAGAATGAAGAGTGCGTATATGAACAACGATCGCCGACACTGGCACAAATGCATGCTCTGGATTGTCCACTCAGTGGACGGCTTGCTTTCGCCTTCGCCTGTCCAATCAGCGGACGGCTTGCTTCGCCTTCGCCCAGCAGACGCCAATACGATGGCGTCGTAAGATGGCGTCGTATCGGCAGTTAATCGGATGCTTTTGGGCCCCAACGTCGGCTAATTCAGATTTTTCGAGTATGGCTGTACGTGATAAACAAAGAGCGCGGTTCGTAGATCGTAAATCCATTAGTGCCGTGGGCATCGGGTCACTGGGTGCGGCGTAAAAGGGATAACAAAGTCGAGTCCTTACGCTATTATTATATAGCTGATGATTTAGGGTATAATTGGTCCTTTTCAATAAACTTAGAGGACCTACATGACTTTAATCAGTCTCGTAAAGAAGAATATTACCTGCTTGGTGAGGATAATGAGATATATGGAAGCACAATTAGCAAAAAACAATTACACGATTTCAAGAATAGAAAATTATATGATAGCAAAGCGATAGTTTATATGACAAAGAAGGAAGGAAATAAAATAAATATACAAAGCCAAGGAATACAAACCAATTTAACAACAGGAAGATGGGGTGGTATTACTTGTCATCATATTAATCTCTTGTATATTTCAGAAACATGAATTTTATTTTACATAAATGGCAGGGAGAAGACTACAAAAGAATTATAATTTTTGTATTCAAGGATACTTACAAGAAAAGGGTGTTAGATATTCCTTTTTTATTCTTTCTTTTTTTGTATACTGAATCGAGGCTCGTGATCGTTATGAATTAGAACAGACTTGGGAAAATTATAATTTTCCAGGGAATTTGAAGTAGGTGGGTTTAGGGTGGATTAACGGGGGTAGAAAAGATAAAGATTTTGATTTGATCTTCAGCCCAACTCATTACCTCATACAGGATACTGATCCTAAGATGTTAGTATCGCTGTAAGAACCCGAGGGATCAGTTTTCCAAATTTTGTGAAAAACGTTTGGTTTGAAGTCCCTCCATTGGCCATTAACCACCTTTGAAAAAAACAATGTAATTTTTAGGCCTAAAAGTAGGAGTTTTACCAAGTTTAGGTCAAAGTATCTCATGTAGGCGGGCCCCAGAAAAAAAAAAATCACTCAAATATATTATTGGATAGATTTTTGATGAGATCTACAAGAGCCAAGCGAAATATTTTGGTATCTCTGGATTTTTGAAGTTGCATTTGTCATGCATTCGCAAATTGCTTATCACCACTTTGGTGAGGTTAAAGTCCCACACAGTCCGGAACAAACTGTCATTTTTCTTCAATTTTGCATTGGCTGGCGTTAGATGTACAATAAAAAGTGGCAGGGTGGGCTCGCAGTGGCAATTGCTTGTACCTGAGGGGTTATGGGGCCCAAGCCCTTTTCCGGTCGACTTGGCGTGGGCCATAGATACAGTATGGCCTGTGCACCATAGATCTCCAACGACGATCATGGCAAACTTGTCCAACTCTCGATATGCCACTTATAGCACAAGTCTTTGCTCAACAACGTGGGACATAATAAAAATGGTTAACATTGGTGGTAATTTCGATGGAATTGAATACAGGTTGTTGATTTGATTGGACCACCTGTCACTGGCATAAAGCCCCACATCTGCCCCTTTAATCCCAATGATTTGGCTTGCCCATCCCTCATTTGTTCTAAACACTGAAAAATGATTTCATTCCATTCATCATTCAATTATTCATTCATTCGAAGCTTGATCAGAAAAAGATAAAGCCCCCCCACCTCCCCTCCACCCCAGTGGTTCAAACTACAGGGATTACATTTCTCATAATTCAATCGAAAAACGAAAGACGTTTATAATAAATGATAATTATTGTAAATATGTTACGTGAGGTGCATTTTAAACGCTAATGTTAATTACTGCTCCTCATAGTAATACTAATAGCTCTAGGCTATGTCATCCATAAGCATTTATTTCCTTCAGCTCAAAGTCAACGTGAGCCCGAATGTGACCTCTGCTTCCAATGGAAAATTGCTGGACGCAGTCGCTGGAAAACGTAACCGTTACATAAAAATAAGCCTTCGACGTTGAACCTTTAAACATGACATCATACGATTCAATGACGTCGATTTTAATTTACATCGAACAACCCCGGGGCGCGCTCGCTGTGGCTCACCGGGCTGCGCCGCTTCAGCGTGAAGTTTTTCCACAGGAGCAGGCCAAGCTGGTGGGTGAACCCCATGGTTACAACGTTTCAGGAACACGACACGACGACACCGTCATTCGAATGGGCGCGAAGACGAACTCGACGGCACAAGCGCCCGGCGCACCACAGCCGTCACACCCTCCTCGCTTAGCCCCGCCCCGCCCACCGAGTGACTTTCCTTAATAATCAACCTTGGTCACGCACCTCATATTACATGGGTGATGATCAGAATTTGGCGTTTAAATAATAGAGCTAAGCTTGCTCTATTAAGCTTATTAAAGAGCATTAGATTAACTGATTAAGCAAAAAAATAAAATATTCTGAAATTGTGCAAGAGGGCCATTTATATATTATGTACGCAAAAGGGAAGGAGGGCTGCAAAATTTAGATGAAAAATTACTTTTTGTGTCGAAGAGAAAGGCATAAGGAGGACGCGAAATATGATTAGAAGAAGAAGAAGCAGAAGGGGAAGAAGAAGCAGTCCTTCCTCGTCTTCAGCCGCATTTTCTTAGCTCGGGGGAACGATCCTGGATGGGTCGCTACTCTGACGCACGATCCTCAAATTGCTCGTTTCTTCCCAGTAATCTGGTACCCAGAAGGCCGACAGGTTGAGTCAACCCACCTGATGTTAACTCAACGGCAGGACAGGACTCAAACTCAGCACCCCAAGATCTTAAACGAAGCTAACACCAGACTTTATAAATAAGAGTACAGGAGTAATAAGAGGAAAGGAAAGGAGGATGGGGAGTGAAGGTGAGGGGTGGGACAGGGTGTGTAAAACATTCCACCATTTTTACATTCATAATATTTACACTAGGCGACGAAGCATCTCGACCTGTAAGTAGCCTCCATGTTCCTTTTCCATGGCATACATTGTCACACGTTGGAATGAAAATTTGAAAACTGCAATAGCAACAAACAGCTATAAATAGTGGACTGAAAATTAAATATCATACTCCCGGTTTCAGGAATGAATGCTGCATGTGTGAGAAGTGTTATGATTTATGGGAGCGAGACATGGGTAATGAACGTAGAGCAGCAACGAAGGCTGGAAAGGGTGGAAATGCGAATGGTTCAGTGGATGTGCAGAGTATCGTTGAGAGAGAGGAAGACAAATGATGAATTGCGAAAGATGATGGGAATAGAGCCTGTGATTGATGCTGTGAAGAGGAATAGGTTGAGATGGTTTGGTCATGTGTTGAGGAAGGATGGAAGTGACTGGTTCAGAAGAGTGATGGAAATGAATGTAGAAGGAAGTAGAGGACGGGGAAGACTGAGAAAGACTTGGCTAAAGGTGGTGGAAATGAATGTAGAAGGAAGTAGAGGACGGGGAAGACCGAGAAAGACTTGGCTAAAGGTGGTGGAAATGAATGTAGAAGGAAGTAGAGGATGGGGAAGACCGAGAAAGACTTGGCTAAAGGTGATGGAAATGAATGTAGAAGGAAGTAGAGGATGGGTTAGACCGAGAAAGACTTGGCTAAAGGTGATGGAAATGAATGTAGAAGGAAGGAGAGGACGGGGAAGACCGAGAAAGACTTGGCTAAAGATGGTGGAAAAAGAAATGCGGGCAAGGGGGTTAACAAGGAGAGATGCAGAAAATAGGGCAAAATGGAGAAGGTTGTCATGGGGACCGCAAGGCTAACCCTCGCTCTAGCAGGGAAAATGGCCTTCAAATGCATGTTGTTGTTTCAGGAATGACAATGTCATTCTATGTAAATCACTAATTCATGGCACTGTGGAGACCACCACCAGTTTGGGAGCAGGAAGTAGCCATGGAAATGCAAACCACGTTGCTGCCTTTTGGAAAGGACGGGACACGTTTACAACCATCGACGTCCTTCACCATCAGGCACCTTGCATCTTGCCAGCTGTGGGTGATCCTTCCATACATTCAGGTGGTTGGCTGCTCACAGCCACCTGGGTTGGTACGACCCACCACCTGTCACTTACTTCGAAGCCTTTAGGGGAACGTTAGTTCTGTTGCAAATTATTGGGGCAGGATACCGGATGGGGGAGCGAGGGCAGTTATGGGTTTTTGGGGTTTCTTTCTCCTTTACGGATTGCGTTCCTGGTTCTGCAATGCCTGCTGGAGGATAACGTTGGAGGATAACTTGTGTGTTCCCACAAGCTTGCTGCCAGCTCTTCTCTGCCATTTCTCGACGACACCGGATTCCAGGAGGCCCATCCGAGGCCACTCGTCTGCACTGTTGGTGCCATGCTGTTTGTTTCTGAAGTTCACTGAAGCCCGTCATGCCCTTATTTATCAATCAATCAATCAATCAATCAATCAATCAATCATGGTTTTATTATCAATTCGTCGCAGCCAAAGCTGAATTGTGAATGATTTACAACATAACATAAAATACGAGATCATGAAATAAATAAGTCAATAATTTGCAATCACTATAACATACAAATAATTCAAATGAAAAAAAAAAATTACTACACTACAACTCCATATTCAGGCATTAATAACATGAAAAATAAGCATCGTTTAAGGTACACACATTATTGTGAAATACACCCATTGTCATAAAATACACACGTATAAAATACACACGTGTAAAATACACACTTATAAAATACACACTTAAAATAGCTGCAATAATAAGTACCACGTTCCAAGATAAAAATTTCTTTGAAATATAAAACTAGGGAAAGAAAAGGTAAATCTGTTATGAATCTCACTTGGAGAATATGCGTTAAGAGATTAATCTTACTTAGAACACATTCATGGTATTTAAAAGTCTGACTATATAAGGCCTGTTGTTGGGTAATGAACGTAGAGCAGCAACGAAGGTTGGAAAGGGTGGAAATGCGAATGGTTCGGTGGATGTGTGGAGTATCGTTGAGAGAGAGGAAGACAAATGATGAATTGCGAAAGATGATGGGAATATTGCCTGTGATTGATGCTGTGAAGAGAAACAGGTTGAGATGGTTTGGTCATGTGTTGAGGAAGGATGAAAGTGACTGGTTGAGAAGAGTGTTGGAAATGAATGTAGAAGGAAGTAGAGGACAGGGAAGACCAAGAAAGACTTGGCT
The DNA here is from genome assembly GCF_964187855.1 of Myxine glutinosa. Lineage (NCBI taxonomy): Eukaryota > Metazoa > Chordata > Myxini > Myxiniformes > Myxinidae > Myxine > Myxine glutinosa. The sequence goes on from NC_136273.1 coordinate 23,337,621, forward strand.
AAAGATGGTGGAAGAAGAAATGCGGGCAAGGGGGTTAACAAGGAGAGATGCAGAAAATAGGGCAAAATGGAGAAGATTGTCATGGGGACCGCAAGGCTAACCCCCGCTCTTGCAGGGAAAATGGCCTTAAAATGCATGTTGTTGTGTGTTGTGTTTTGTTTTTTTGTTTTTTTTTTTTTTTTTTTTTTTTTTTTTTTTTTTTTTTTTTTTTTTTTTTTTGTATACAATATCGAGGCTCGTGAAAGAGCGAACATTAATCACACAGAAAGACAAACCGACACATAAAACATATAACATAGGGAGCGGTAGACAAGATGGGGAGAGAGGGGGAAGGACACAAACACAACATTTGAGAGCAGGGACTGAGAGACATGGAGACATCGAGAGATCTGAGAGAGGGCGAGGGCTTTGGGGGGGGCGTGGGAAGGGGGCAGTGGGAGAGGTATAAAACATATGGACACTGCCAGGACTTCCAGGAAAGAAGTTGGAATTTCAAACAAGGTGGATCTGGGGTGAATTAGCGGGGGTAGAAAAGATCAAGGTTTTGGATGGGGGAAGATAAGAGATGGTGGTGAACAGCTGTTTTAAAGACCTGGAGGGAGGAGTGGGATTGAAGGGAGTGAGGGAGTTTGTTCCAGAGGCGGGAGAAAAGAGGAATGAAAGAGTGAAGGTGAGCGGAGAGCCGAGATTTCGGCAGTTTAACCATCAGAGGGTTGCTGGCAGATCTTGTGCGACCTGTAGGAATATTTGGGGGACAGAGCACAGAGAGAGCTGGGGGTGCAAGGCCGGAGAGGAGTCGGTAGAAGACAGAAAGACCACCTACCTGCCTGCGGTGAGTGAGTGAAAGGCCCTCAGAGATAGCTTCATCGCGGGAGATTCCAATAATTCTGAAAGCTTTGGTTTCAACAGCGTGAAGCCGAGCTAGGTGTGAGGCAGGAGCACCGGCCCATAGGGGAGAACAGTATTCCATTGAGCTGCGGATGAAAGCCTTGTATGTGGTGAGGAGCTCAGGTGTGCCGAGGAAGGACTTCGCACGACGGAGGATGCCCAGTCGGCGACTGGCTTTGGAGGCCAGCTTGGAAATGTGGTTTTCCCAAGAAAGATCATGGCAGATAGTGAGACCCAAAATCTTGAGCGACAGAACTTCTTGGAGAGGATTGTTGAGAAAGTAGATGGGAGGGTTGTCCAGTCGATCTTTTCGGAGAGACATAGTAAGAGTGTGAGATTTGTCAGGATTGAAAGACATGTTCCACTTGTTTGACCAGTCTGTGATTTTGTCCAGGTCTTCAGAGAGTGAGGAGGCAGCAGACTGCCGATCTGAGGGAAGAGGAATGGAGCGGCAGAGAGTGGAGTCATCAGCAAAGAGATAGAGAGGATTTTCGAGAGAGTCAGAGAGATCATTGATGAAGACCAGAAAAAGCACGGGGCCCAGAACACTGCCTTGGGGAACTCCAGCCTGAACAGGAAGAGGAGATGAGAGAAACCCATTCAGGGCCACACGTTGACGACGACTAGAGAGGAAGTCCGCCAGCCATGCGTGGAGATTTCCATGGATACCAAAGGAGGAGAGTTTGGTGAGCAGAGCGGGGTGCCAGACCGTGTCGAAGGCACGTGATATGTCGAGGGAGACAGCTCTAATTTCCTGTTTGGCATTGAGGACCTCCATCCATTGTTGAGACAGCAGAAGCAGCATGTCCAGAGTAGAGTGACCTGGTCTGAAACCAAATTGATGATCAGAGATCAAGCCATTGGAGAAGAGGAAAGATTTCATATCAGAAGCAATGATGGATTCCATGACTTTGCTGATAATTGGGAGAAGGCTGATTGGTCTGTAGTTGCTAGGATCTGTTTTTGCACCTTTTTTGTGCAAAGCGGTGATGTTGGCTGATTTCCAAGCAGATGGCAGTTGACCTTGAGCAAAAGAGAGGGTGAAGAGAACAGAGAGAGGGTGAGATAGAGCAGCAGAGCAGGATTTTAGGACCCGTGGGCTGATGCCGTCGGGTCCAGTTGCAGAATCAGAGTCGAGGGTTGACAGAAACTTTTCCACCTTGTCAGGAGGAAAGGACACGGAGTCCAGGAGCAGCAGGGTACGACTGGGTATGGTGGGTACAGAGAGGGATGGGTTTGGGACACAAGATTTAGAGGCAAACACAGAGTTGAGGCATTCAGCTTTTTCACGTGCGGAGTCAGCTGTGTAGCCGTTTGAGGTAAGGGAGGGGATGGAGGGGGAACAAACACCAGAAACGGATTTGACCAGACGCCACCAGGATTTGGAAGAGGGAGACAGATAAGAGAGTTCGGTCTTGAGAACGGTCTTGTTGACTATATAAGGCATTGCACTCTTTCTGTAACGTTCAGTCCTGCACCTAATTTCTATAAGCTTATTGCTATGACGTAATTGTCTCAGTGACGATTGTTTGTTTGGTAACCAGTCTGGGAATCGACTATACATAGAAGATGCAAAATTGCTACAAAGTTGTTCACAACGTTCGTGCAGTGAATTCAGCTGGCAGGTACTCAAAGCATTGTGGTGGGAATCATAATCGCCAGCAAAAATAATTCTCAATGCTCTTCTTTGTATCGATTCAATGAATGCATGCTGTTGTTGTGTCAATGAGGAATGCCATACGGGACAGCAATATTCTAACATAGGTCTGATGTAAGAAATGTACACAGTGATAAGATCTTCTATCAGAATATGGAACTTCCTCAAAGATCGAAGCATATACAGCTTTCTCGACGCTTTCAAAACGATGAGGTTTACATGATTTATTTTACTGTTGGCCAATAATCAGCGATCTGCATCCTACATTTTCCCATCTTTCTTTGCTTTTTCATCCAGGGACCCCCTCTTGATTTTTTTTTTTTTAGGTTAACCCTTTCTCCATGGTGATTTAAAAAAATTTTTACTCACAAATTAGATATTTGGTGAAATTCAAGACTTGCTCTGATAACCACCAGTTTTATCAAATGGAATCCCTTCCAGAATGTCCTTCTTTAAATGAACCACAATACTTACACAAAACATTCTGCAAAAATCGAAGTTGCAGCATGTCAATTACCTTGGGGGTCCTCTTACAAAAATGCGATGGAACATTTTAACATTTTAACAGGGTGGGTCACCGTGGGCCAGTACCCTGGCCACCTTTCCTGGAGTGTCTCTGAACCAGTCAGCAATAAGGATGGTGAATATGCCCATTTTATGGAGAGGTGCTGCATTTTTCACCAGTCTGTGGATTTGTACCGTGCCGACTCGAAAAAGCATCATCGACGATGGCACATCATCTCGTAAAGCCAGGCACCTGTAGATGAAAACATCCCTACCAAACAAGTAACTAGTTGATGATCATTTTCAATGCGAGGCTTCACCAGCAAAATGAAACCACAGCAGACGCCGAGTATTTTTATTTTATTGTGGATGAAAATAAACTTCCAAGTGCAGTCAAAGGTTTACAAGTTGAAACTGGTTTGCTCTCACTCCATTTACACAATAATATGCCTAATGCAGGTATGCAGGTATGCAGGTATGCAGGTCTTGTGATACAAAAAAGAAGAAGAAAAAAGTGATTTAACACACACCAAGAGAAGGGACGGATGGGGACAACATCGACAACGGTTTCACTGAGTGTAGTTCTTTGGGTAAAGCTTGAAAAGCTTTCCCTCCTGCGTGGGCTCAAACCCGTAATTCTCGAGGTGGGTGGGTTCAAACGTTCCATTCCTGATTGCGGTCTCGATCTCTGGCACGATGACCGATTCAAACAAGCTACGTGCCGTTGTTGCCTCGGCCTTCACATCGGGGGTCTGCAACACATGCAATACGATAAATGTCTCCTTCCATTTGGTCATCACATTCCTTTTGTGGAGGTGGTGGTGTAATGTGGAGGGTCATTGATACGTCTCAAAAGCATTCAACAGGCTGGCTAAAACAAACAATAAAGTCTGAAATGAAGAAAAATAATTAACAATTCCACATCTGATGTAAGTGACTTTACCTTCGGAAGAGTAATTACCTCAGCCACCAAAGGAAGATGGAGGTTATGTTTTCACCTCTGTTTGTCTAAGGCAGGATATCTCAACAACGTATGGATGGATTTGAATGAAACTTGGACAGGTTGGGTGTGAAGGGAGATGAAGGATCAAACTGCCAAGCCAGCCGTACCTTATCAACGGTTTTGAATGGAGTGCTTGCTTGAATGCTTCAACCCCTTGGCGAGCACTCTACATGAAACTTGGTATATTAACACACCCACAATGTTCTTGAGGCAAGACCCTAGATCTACTGTAATCTACATACTCCAGAGAGGAATGACCCTTCCTGCTGCACTAGTCCTATTAAATGCTGAGAAGAGAATTTTTTTAACATGATAATTTTTCGTGATTCTTCACGACTGAGTAATAGGGCCAAAAATAATATATAGAATAATAATTCAAAAACATTGTGGATGGATTTGGATGAAACTTGGTGCACAACTTGGGTGTGAAAAGAACGAATCGATTCGATTTGGGTAAATATCCAGATCCACAGATGAGATTTTAAAAATTATTATTCACCAGACATATAGGGTGAAAAACTACATATACGTTGTCTTCAAAAAGTATTCACACCCCTTGACTTTTTCACATTTTGTTGTGCTACAGCCTGAATTTAAAATGGAGTAAACTGAGATTTTTTGTCACTGATGGACATATAACCCACAATGTGAAAGTGGAAGTTTTTTTTTGTTTGTTTGTTTAATACAGAATCGAGGCTCGTGAAAGAGCTAACATTTATTTCACAAACAAATCAAACAGACAAACAAAATATATAAAAAGAGGGAGCGGAAGACAAGATGGGGAGAGAAGGGGAAGCACACGAACACAACATTTGAGAGCAGGAAGATGTGTGGAAGGGAGAGGGCTTGGGGGGAGGAGGCATGGGAAGAGGGTGGGGGGGGGGTGGGAGAAGTATAAAACACAAGGACACCAAGGACTTCCAGGACATAAGTTGGTATTTCAAAAAAGTGGATTTGGGGTGAAATTAGCAGGGGTAGAAAAGATCAAGGTTTTGGATGGGGGAAGATAGGACATGGTGGTGAACAGCTGTTTTAAAGATCTGGAGGGAGGAGTGGGATTGAAGAGAGTGAGGAAGTTTGTTCCAGAGGCGGGAGAAAAGAGGAGTGAAGGTGAATAAAGAGTCTTGATTTTGGCAGTTTAACCATAAGAGGGTTGCAGGCAGATCTTGTGCGACCTGTAGGAATATTTGGGGGACAGAGCCCAGAGAGAGCTGGGGGGGCAAGGCCAGAGGAGTCGGTGGAAGACGGAAGTCGGAAGAATCACAAAAACCAAAAAAAAAAAAGTCTCATATCCGAATCCATATTCAGATCTTCACCAAAATCTAATCTTTTAGTCCTTGTCACACACCCAACCGGTCCACCAAGTTTCGTCCAAATCCGTCCACACCTTTTTGAGATATCCTGCTATGTATCGTTTTTGGCCCTATCTCCCAATGCAATGGTGAAGAATCACTTAAAATATTCTAGTAGCCGGATCCGAATCCGGATCTTCACCAAAATCTAATCATTTCGTCCTTGTCACATACGCTACATCTCTGCCAAATTTCGTCCGAATCCGTCCACAAAATTTTGAGACATTTTGTTCACAGACAAACAGAGGGGTGAAAACAACCTTTGGTGGCAGAGGTAATAAGCAAAACATCGACAATAATAAAAGACCCTCGGTCCCTCCCTCCCTCCCCCCCTCCCTCCCTCCCCCCCCCCCCCCCATCTCAGCACTACTGTCACTCACCGAACGTCACACTGGTTTGTCCGACTCCCACGTACCTTGTACGAGACGTACGGACGCAGAGTGCACCCCGTCAGAGTAGGCACCACAAACTCGGGTACCATTTCTGGGACGATGGCGTACTTCCCAGAGCACGTGTGACGTCCCGTAGGTCGTGCCCCGCGACCGGCGTAATAATCGCGAGGTCCACGCTTACCCGTGAACTTGGAGACGCGATCAGCTCCACGGATCGATCTGCTGACGACACCTTCCAGTGCACCCAAAAGACCCATGGTGTGACCTGGTCGTGGGGAGAGGGCTGGTGGGGCACAGTGCGCAATGTGGACACTGCACGGACGGTACAGTGGGGGGTTCAAAGGGTACAGTGGGTCGGTGTACAGTGCAGAGTACAGTATCACTAACATCAAGTAAAACACAAACCACATGCGAGCACGAAGAAAACCTTCAATCTCTTATCATTATATTTGATAATCACCGTGTAAAGGGAACCAGGACACGTGACCAAACAAACAACAACAACAACAATGACTTTCTTTTTTATTTTTTGCTAAAGAAAGAAAATTTACCTGATATGAGTTTACTTTCAAATGCTTATACGAGTCAAAGCCCTCGGTCTTAAATAATGCGAATCCAGCGATCCCCGCATCTTCCTGTCAGCCATTCGAAAACTTCTTCCTCTTCATAATAATAGAAGGTTTCTTCCTCCTCGAAATACAAGGGTAAGCGCCCCTGAGGTGGGGATGGCAATTTCGAAACAATTCGGGCTCAACATTAGCATCTACTGGCAGAATCTGTCATTGCAGCCAATAATTATAAATGTGTTGAAGTGAATCCAAGATATACTTCTAGTGAAGTAGGTATGTGCAGATAAGTGAGACGATGAACAACTACCAAATACATCTATCTATAATTCCAGTAATCTCTGTGTGTCTGTGTGTCTGTGTGTTTGTTTGTTTGTCTGTGACCGCTGTTTCTCGACAACCACGGGTCCGATATACTTGAAACTTGCCAGGTATATTGCTGGGGACCCGAGGATGTGCCTTTTCAAGGTTTCATATTAATCGGAGAAATAGTTACCGAGCTATGTCCAAAAAACGATTCAACCAATCAGAGAGCAGCGAGCTATCACGTGTGCCGAACGTGGCGAACAGACTCTGCCTCGGACGGCACATTTGAGAGCGTATTCATTTATTTCACGTTGGCAAACTATGTTGCCGCTATGTTGGCGTTAAACTATGTTTTAAAACTAATTAAAACTAATTTGCGATTCATCGTAACTGCGATATGCGACCTTCCGGACAGTCAAATGAGGACGTCACTTCCGGACTTACGGATAGTCATAGTGACGACGTACTGATGCTGAACGTGGCGAGCAGACGCTGTAAGGTACGATCGATTGTAGTACACGTTTATAATAACTCTGCCGATACAGGCCCGATTAACTGCAGCGCCATCCGAGCTGCGGCGTCGGGACGATACATTCATTGTACGGTCACATCACGCACTTACGGGCACGCCCATGGGCCCATGGGCACGCCCATGCATGCATGGGCGAAGACATTTCTTTTTTTTTTTTTGGCAAGGAACGGGCACCCACGTACGGGCACGTCCTAGTATACATAAGTACAACGGTCTATAATGCAGCATATGGCAGTATAGTTCTTGAATGACGTGATGGTGATGGTCCTGTGCTTATGTATTATTAATTGTTGTGATTTGATGTGTCTTTGTTGAAATGTTGTGGCCATTTGTGGGCAAGACAAATTCCTTCCCTGGCAATAAAGGTTTTCATTCATCCATTCATTGAGAATGAACATATTGTGTACATATTATTACTTCTTGTTTTTATGCTTTTTATATTCCCTAATTGTTGAGAATGTACATGCAGCAACCGATAAGTCTAAATCCTTGTATGTGGAAATGTACTTGGCCATTAAAATTAATCTGATCCTGACTAGTTCTTATTGCATAAAGACTCATATTCAGAAACAATGCTTTAAAGGTTTTTATTTAGAAATAATTTTTTCTCCACATTTTTTGGCCTCAGTCTGTTTCTCCGCTTCTCTGCTACTTGAAATGAAATGACAAGGTTATTTGGCAGACACTGTATGAAAACAAACAAAAATGCAGTAACTCACTGAGACATTGGAATGCACTACATGGCCAGCTTTTGAAAATATCCTCTCACATGGCACAGATGTAGCTGGGATTCCCAGGTACACCTGTGCCAGTTTGTATAGCTGGGCAAAGACCCTACAGTTTTGTTCCCAGTGTGCTATAGGGTCCTCCCCTCTGTCCAGGAAGCCGTCTACCAGGTAGCGCTGGTCTTCCACTGTTGCATCTGCTGTGGCATTATGGGCTCTTCTTGTCATTTGGACCTTCTTATCAAATGCCCGCCAGACCTTGCAATAATTTTCCAGTAAATACATAAATGTCCTTTTTATAAGACCTTTTTAGCTGCGACGAGCAGCTCTATGAGAGGTCCGCGTTGTTGTTCTTGTTGTTGGGGTGACAGGTGACTTTTTGAATAGCGCATGCGCATACACTCGGACGTGCGTTGGTATGAGGTAAGAACATCGCGGACTAAAATCGCGGTTTGTTTGAAAAAACCAGAATACATTTAGCAACAAAGACAACATGAATGTTTTCATATCAATCTCGTTTCACAGAACTTGACACAAATTAGGTGTAATTATTGAATAGCGCATGCGCATACACTCGGACGTGCGTTGGTATGAGGTAAGAACATCGCGGACTAAAATCGCGGTTTGTTTGAAAAAACCAGAATACATTTAGCAACAAAGACAACATGAATGTTTTCATACCAATCTCGTTTCACAGAACTTGACACAAATTAGGTGTAATTATTGAATAGCGCATGCGCATACACTCGGACGTGCGTTGGTATGAGGTAAGAACATCGCGGACTAAAATCGCGATTTGTTTGAAGAAACCAGAATAAATTTAGCAACAAAAACAACATGAATGTTTTCATATCAATCTCGTTTCACAGAACTTGACACAAATTAGGTGTAATTGTTGAATAGCGCATGCGCATACACTCGGACGTGCGTTGGTATGAGGTAAGAACATCGCGGACTAAAATCGCGGTTTGTTTGAAAAAACCAGAATACATTTAGCAACAAAGACAACATGAATGTTTTCATATCAATCTCGTTTTTTTTTTTTTTTTTTTTTTTTTTTTTTTTGTATACAAGGCCGAGGCTCGTGAAAGAGCGAACATTAATCACACAGAAAGACAAACCGACACATAAAACATATAACATAGGGAGCGGTAGACAAGATGGGGAGAGAGGGGGAAGGACACAAACACAACATTTGAGAGCAGGGACCGAGAGACATGGAGACATCGAGAGATCTGAGAGAGGGCGAGGGCTTTGGGGGGGGGGGCGTGGGAAGGGGGCGGTGGGAGAGGTATAAAACATATGGACACTGCCAGGACTTCCAGGAAAGAAGTTGGAATTTCAAACAAGGTGGATCTGGGGTGAATTAGCGGGGGTAGAAAAGATCAAGGTTTTGGATGGGGGAAGATAAGAGATGGTGGTGAACAGCTGTTTTAAAGACCTGGAGGGAGGAGTGGGATTGAAGGGAGTGAGGGAGTTTGTTCCAGAGGCGGGAGAAAAGAGGAATGAAAGAGTGAAGGTGAGCAGAGAGCCGAGATTTCGGCAGTTTAACCATCAGAGGGTTGCTGGCAGATCTTGTGCGACCTGTAGGAATATTTGGGGGACAGAGCACAGAGAGAGCTGGGGGTGCAAGGCCGGAGAGGAGTCGGTAGAAGACAGAAAGACCACCTACCTGCCTGCGGTGAGTGAGTGAAAGGCCCTCAGAGATAGCTTCATCGCGGGAGATTCCAATAATTCTGAAAGCTTTGGTTTCAACAGCGTGAAGCCGAGCTAGGTGTGAGGCAGGAGCACCGGCCCATAGGGGAGAACAGTATTCCATTGAGCTGCGGATGAAAGCCTTGTATGTGGTGAGGAGCTCAGGTGTGCCGAGGAAGGACTTCGCACGACGGAGGATGCCCAGTCGGCGACTGGCTTTGGAGGCCAGCTTGGAAATGTGGTTTTCCCAAGAAAGATCATGGCAGATAGTGAGACCCAAAATCTTGAGCGACAGAACTTCTTGGAGAGGATTGTTGAGAAAGTAGATGGGAGGGTTGTCCAGTCGATCTTTTCGGAGAGACATAGTAAGAGTGTGAGATTTGTCAGGATTGAAAGACATGTTCCACTTGTTTGACCAGTCTGTGATTTTGTCCAGGTCTTCAGAGAGTGAGGAGGCAGCAGACTGCCGATCTGAGGGAAGAGGAATGGAGCGGCAGAGAGTGGAGTCATCAGCAAAGAGATAGAGAGGATTTTCGAGAGAGTCAGAGAGATCATTGATGAAGACCAGAAAAAGCACGGGGCCCAGAACACTGCCTTGGGGAACTCCAGCCTGAACAGGAAGAGGAGATGAGAGAAACCCATTCAGGGCCACACGTTGACGACGACTAGAGAGGAAGTCCGCCAGCCATGCGTGGAGATTTCCATGGATACCAAAGGAGGAGAGTTTGGTGAGCAGAGCGGGGTGCCAGACCGTGTCGAAGGCACGTGATATGTCGAGGGAGACAGCTCTAATTTCCTGTTTGGCATTGAGGACCTCCATCCATTGTTGAGACAGCAGAAGCAGCATGTCCAGAGTAGAGTGACCTGGTCTGAAACCAAATTGATGATCAGAGATCAAGCCATTGGAGAAGAGGAAAGATTTCATATCCGAAGCAATGATGGATTCCATGACTTTGCTGATAATTGGGAGAAGGCTGATTGGTCTGTAGTTGCTAGGATCTGTTTTTGCACCTTTTTTTGTGCAAAGCGGTGATGTTGGCTGATTTCCAAGCAGATGGCAGTTGACCTTGAGCAAAAGAGAGGGTGAAGAGAACAGAGAGAGGGTGAGATAGAGCAGCAGAGCAGGATTTTAGGACCCGTGGGCTGATGCCGTCGGGTCCAGTTGCAGAATCAGAGTCGAGGGTTGACAGAAACTTTTCCACCTTGTCAGGAGGGAAGGACACGGAGTCCAGGAGCAGCAGGGTACGACTGGGTATGGTGGGTACAGAGAGGGATGGGTTTGGGACACAAGATTTAGAGGCAAACACAGAGTTGAGGCATTCAGCTTTTTCACGTGCGGAGTCAGCTGTGTAGCCGTTTGAGGTAAGGGAGGGGATGGAGGGGGAACAAACACCAGAAACGGATTTGACCAGACGCCACCAGGATTTGGAAGAGGGAGACAGATAAGAGAGTTCGGTCTTGAGAACGGAGAGATATTGTTTCCTGGCTCTCCTGAGGGTGGACACACACTTGTTTCGGGCTTTGTGAAAGGAAATGAGATTTCCTTCCGTTGGATTTGCTTTCCAGGAGACGAAGGCAAGTTGTTTCTGGGCAACAGCCTCACCACAAGATTCCGTGTACCATGGACGGGAGGAAGGGTATGACAACTGAAGACGAGATGGGATAAATCTGTGCATGAGAGAGAGCAATTTACTTTGGAAGAATTCCCAGGATGAGTTGATGTCAGAGGTGGTAGAGATGGGAGACCAGTCCAGATGATTGATGGCTGCTTGAAGACCGTGCCAGTTGGCCTGAGTGAAATGCCAGACTCGTCGACGCTGAGCAGACTCCCTGAGGATGGTCAGAGAGATGTCCACTTTAACAAGGACATGATCAGATGATCCGATCGGAGCAGAAGAAGAGCAGCAGACATTTTCAGGGAAGTTAGTCATAACCAAGTCCAGAAGAGAAGATGTTCCGTTGACTGAGATCCGGGTCGGGAAATTGACAGATTGTGTCAGTCCCAGTGAGTCGCAGAAGTCCTTTGCTGAGGAGCCATGGCTGGTGAGAGAGGTACCCACACCCAGCCAACTGGCATGATGACAGTTGAAATCACCACATATGAGGAAGAGAGAGTTGGGATGAGTAGATAGAAGTTGGTCCATATCATCAGACAGCGAGATGTAGATGGAGTCATCACTGTTTGGTGGACGGTACAACACACATATGAACAAGAGGTGGGAGCGAAGGGGAAGCCGTAGCCAGAGGTATTCCTGGGGGTGAGGTGGAGAGAGTGCAGTGCAGGGCGAGTGAGGAAGAGAGTTTTTGATAAAGATAGCAACCCCGCCTCCAGGACGAGGCTCAGGTCTATCATACCGGAGGAGGGAGTAGCCCGGGAGAGATACTATGGAATCAGAGACATCATAAAGGAGGAAAGTTTCTGTTAAGCAGATCACGTCTGGTTTGACAGAAGCAACCTGTATGGAGAGATCAGTTAAGTTTGAACGAAGGCCCCGGATGTTTGAGGTCCATACCGTTAATGAAGAGGAAGGGGGAGCATCAGATACAGAACAGGGGGGAGGAGGGGTAGGGTAAGATGTGGAAGAGGTGGAAGAGGTAGGGAGAGCTGTTGAAGGTGTGTCAGAGATTTCAGAATAGCTCAGAGAAAGGGAAGGATGGGGCGGACAAAAGGTTTGATGGTGATTGGGTGAGCCACAATGAGGTGTTATTTGAGGAGGGGGAAGAGCGAGGCAGAAGGTTGGGGGAGATGGAGGTGAGAGTTTGAAGGGGGAAGAAGCGGGGAGGACGCTTTGAGGAGGGGGAGTGAGAGGGGGGAAATTGAGAAGCAATGAGGGTGGGGAGATTTGAAGGGGAGGGGTGAGGGGGAAGTTTGGGAGGGAAGGGGCAAGGGGAGGGATTTGAAAGGGATGGGATATGGGGGAGATTTGGAGGGGAGGGGTGAGGCAGGAGTCTAGGAGGGGAGGGGCGAGGGCGCGTCTTGGCGGGGAGGGGTGAGGGGGTCGTTTAGGAGGGAGGGGGCAAGGGGGGAGATTTGAAAGGGATGGGTGATGGGGAAGATTTGGAGGGGAGGGGTGATGGGGAAGATTTGGAGGGGAGGGGTTATGGGGAAGATTTGGAGGGGAGGGGTGAGATTGGATTTTTGAAAGTGTACGATTTATGGGAAACGAACATTTATTGCAAAATGAGTTGCTTGTGACCTTCGAGTTAAAAATACGTTTAAGGACGCTGGATGGAGGATGGAGTGCAGGAGAGTTTAGGGAATGTAGAAAAAAGGCACTATAGGAGATGGATATTTTTTTTGGGATGAATTGATTTGGTGAGCAAGTCGAAAGCAGCCTTTTAAAGAAGAAGAAGAAAAAGGTGTTATAAAATATGACGGAATACATAACTTGAGGGGAAAGTGTAAACATTGAAGGTTAATGAGTGAAAACTATCTGGGGAAATGGGGGAGAAACACGTGGTCGAAGAACGAACGAACGAATAAGAATGAATAAACGAATGATAACAGAGAAGGAAAATGTTTTTTTTTTTTTTTTTTTTTTTTTTTTTTGAGTTGAGATTTACACAAGGAAGTAGGCTATGGGTGAAAAGCCTGGGAATACAGAGAACGAAAGTTATTGGATCACAAAAGACGGACCGCTGAGAGAAAAACAAAGCCTCAAGGTTGTACAGTGCACACTGTACAAGGGCTCAAGACACGACACGGCAAACAGACGATCAATTTATGAAAGATAAACACCGAGAAACAACCAAAGTTGCACACAATAACTTCACACACCGAAAGATAAATACAGTTTCGACAAAATACAATTGTGAACAGACTTAACTTCGAAAAACGTGGAGACCGTGTGGAGCTTCGAAAATCCCTGCCGCCGTCTCCAAGATCTCGCGAGTTTCACAGAACTTGACACAAATTAGGTGTCATTGTTGAATAGCGCATGCGCATACACTCGGACGTGCGTTGGTATGAGGTAAGAACATCGCGGACTAAAATCGCGATTTGTTTGAAGAAACCAGAATAAATTTAGCAACAAAGACAACATGAATGTTTTCATATCAATCTCTTTTCGCAGAACTTGACACAAATTAGGTGTAATTATTGAATAGCGCATGCGCATACACTCGGGCATGCGTTGGTATGAGGTAAGAACATCGCGGACTAAAATCGCGATTTGTTTGAAGAAACCAGAATAAATTTAGCAACAAAGACAACATTAATGTTTTCATATCAATCTCTTTTCACAGAACTTGACACAAATTAGGTGTAATTATTGAATAGCGCATGTGCATACACTCGGACGTGCGTTCGTATGAGGTAAGAACATCACGGACTAAAATCGTGATTTGTTTGAAGAAACCAGAATAAATTTAGCAACAAAGACAACATGAATGTTTTCCTATCAATCTCTTTTCACAGAACTTGACACAAATTAGGTGTAATTATTGAATAGCGCATGTGCATACACTCGGACGTGCTTTGGTATGAGGTAAGAACATCGCGGACTAAAATCGTGATTTGTTTGAAGAAACCAGAATAAATTTAGCAACAAAGACAACATGAATGTTTTCATATCAATCTCGTTTCACAGAACGTGACACAAATTAGGTGTAATTATTGAATAGCGCATGCGCATACACTCGGGCATGCGTTGGTATGAGGTAAGAACATCGCGGACTAAAATCGCGATTTGTTTGAAGAAACCAGAATAAATTTAGCAACAAAGACAACATGAATGTTTTCATATCAATCACGTTTCACAGAACTTGACACAAATTAGGTGTAATTATTGAATAGCGCATGCGCACACACTCGGACGTGCGTTGGTATGAGGTAAGAACATCGCGGACTAAAATCGCGATTTGTTTTAAGAAACCAGAATAAATTTAGCAACAAAGACAACATGAATGTTTTCATATCAATCTCGTTTCACAGAACTTGACACAAATTAGGTGTAATTATTGAATAGCGCTTGCGCACACACTCGGACGTGCGTTGGTATGAGGTAAGAACATCGCGGACTAAAATCGCGATTTGTTTTAAGAAACCAGAATAAATTTAGCAACAAAGACAACATGAATGTTTTCATATCAATATCGTTTCACAGAACTTGACACAAATTAGGTGTAATTATTGAATAGCGCTTGCGCACACACTCGGACGTGCGTTGGTATGAGGTAAGAACATCGCGGACTAAAATCGTGATTTGTTTGAAGAAACCAGAATAAATTTAGCAACAAAGACAACATGAATGTTTTCATATCAATCTCATTTCACAGAACTTGACACAAATTAGGTGTAATTATTGAATAGCGCATGCGCACACACTTGGACGTGCGTTGGTATGAGGTAAGAACATCGCGGACTAAAATCGCGATTTGTTTGAAGAAACCAGAATAAATTTAGTAACAAAGACAACATGAATGTTTTCATAACAATCTTGTTTCACAGAACTTGACACAAATTAGGTGTAATTATTGAATAGCGCATGCACACACACTCGGACGTGCGTTGGTATGAGGTAAGAACATCACGGACTAAAATCGCGATTTGTTTGAAGAAACCAGAATAAATTTAGTAACAAAGACAACATGAATGTTTTCATAACAATCTCGTTTCACAGAACTTGACACAAATTAGGTGTAATTATTGAATAGCGCATGTGCATACACTCGGACCTCCCTTACCGACCAAGCCCGTTTCAAATTATCCCTCTGCCACCCAGAATTAACATTAATAAATAACATTAATGAATTAACATTAACAGAAATAACATTCACGTCCATACATTATATGTAATCAGTTGATGAAGCATGTTGCGTTGCAAAACAAAGGACAAGATCAGAACTGAAAGACAAAAAGACGCTCGTGCATGCGTATAATTTAATGACTGGTCGAATTTGGTAGCGCATATTGCAACGGATATCCTCACGATTCTACACGTCGCAGCTGGTGACCACACTGTGGTCATTTTTCTCTTTTTTACAGAAGAATGTAACAAAGAATACAACGTCATTAAAATCAGTAGTCATGAAACAGAAGAAACCTTTGAATTGTTTGACTGACTGCTGGTGCCAGGTCTGGGATCTTCTGATGGTATGGATGATGCTGCTGGTGGTGGTGGTGGTGGTGGTGGTGGGGGTGGTTTGATGAGCCTGGCACACTCTGAGGTCACATACCTCTGGGCCTTTTGGGCTTTTTCCTGGTTACCAAAGGCAAGCAGTTTGAATCTGGGATCTAGGACTGTAGCTGCCTGTAGACAGTGCATGTTTTCAGGACATGGCCTGGCCCTCAAATTGTCAAGTTAATTATGGCGTGATGTCACTGCCATTGGATGGGGCCCGCAAGGATTGCCATGGGGCCCGCAAGGATTGCCATGGGGCCCGCAAGGATTGCCATGGGGCCCGCAAGGATTGCCATGTGGCCCGCAAGGATTGCCATGGGGCCCGCAAGGATTGCCATGGGGCCCGCAAGGATTGCCATGGGGCCCGCAAGGATTGCCATGGGGCCCGCAAGGATTGCCATGGGGCCCGCAACGATTGCCATGGGGCCCGCAACGATTGCCATGGGGCCCGCAACGATTGCCATGGGGCCCGCAACGATTGCCATGTGGCCCGCAAGGATTGCCATGGGGCCCGCAAGGATTGCCATGTGGCCCGCAAGGATTGCCATGGGGCCCGCAAGGATTGCCATGGGGCCCGCAAGGATTGCCATGGGGCCCGCAAGGATTGCCATGGGGCCCGCCAGGATTGCCATGTGGCCCGCAAGGATTGCCATGGGGCCCGCAAGGATTGCCATGGGGCCCGCAAGGATTGCCATGTGGCCCGCAAGGATTGCCATGGGGCCCGCAAGGATTGCCATGGGGCCCGCAAGGATTGCCATGTGGCCCGCAAGGATTGCCATGTGGCCCGCAAGGATTGCCATGGGGCCCGCAAGGTATTGCCATGTGGCCCGCAAGGATTGCCATGTGGCCCGCAAGGATTGCCATGGGGCCCGCAAGGCTAACCCCCGCTGTAGCAGGGAAAATGGCCTTAAAATGCCTGTTGTGGCGGACACGATGGCGCTGGCGCGGTGACATCATTCCGCGCACCAAGAGGGTGTCGGCCACGCCCGAGGGGTAGGCGTGGCCTCGGGATATACACGGGGCGCGCAGCCCCGAGCACCTCAGTGCTATAGTTGAGCTTTGCAAATAAAGACTCTTTTTTGGTTACCTGCGTTGTTGCTTCTCTTCTTGGCTAACAAGTCGTGCTCATAGCACCGCACTTCACTGTTGTTGTTGTTGTTGTTGTTGTCACTGCCATTGGATGTGTCCTGTCATCCAGCTGCGATGACACCTCGTACTGCAGATATGCATAAAGAACAGATAATTAAAAAAGACAAATTAAAACGATTAAACGAAAACGACACTGAAGTATCGATGTACTTACTATATTTGATGTGAGCATTGCATGGAGTATAATAATGGATTCTTCTTCCTCTTTTGAATGCAGCACAAGACTGCGGGGTAGCATCATTGACCAAGTGCGTGGCTGTGACGCTGGTGACCAACCAAAACTGCGAGGAAAGTCTGAAGGTTTGAGGACTGTCTATTTATTACGTAGGCACATATGGCAGCATTTCCCCCCTCCCCTTTGTACACATCGTTCTGAAGCCGAGTGCGTACGTAATAAATAGTTCCCGACATGTCAGTTTACTCACGAAATGCAAGCAATATTATTATTAGACAGATAAAAATTGGGTGAGGACTGAGGTTGGTGAGATGGTGGGGGTGAGTAGGTGAGCATTTAACCTGTATTTTTAGGAATTCCATCAGGAAGCTTGGGCATCAATCACTCACTACTTAAGTCCTAAAGTCTATCCCGAAGAAGAAGAAGGAGGATTATAACGAAGAAGAAGATTCTAAAAGAGGAAGAAGAAAAATAAAGGAAGAAGAGGTGTAGAAGGAAAATAAGTAGTAAAGAAGAAATAGTAAGTTAAGAAGGGGATAAATTCAGTAGAATATGAAGAAGACACATAAATGCAGAAAGAAAATGTTAGGAGGTTTTGTTGTTTTCATGTCCGAGTTTATTCATCCAATCATTACGTCATTCCGGTTCCGGTGTAAGATGGCTGATGAGTGATGACACTGAAGGGTTTTTCAGGCGATATTTTTGAATGTTCGGTAATTTATTCTCTGTAGTTTTGAAGTGGAAAGGATCTTACAGTTTACCCGAGGTGTTTGTCGCGTGTTCGGTTCTGTGGAAACATGCCGGGTCGGAGAGCGCGGGTCCGGCTGTTGCGTTACATCGACACGGATCAGACGCACAAACTGCGCGCTCTCCTGCGCCGGCACCCGGGGCTCGTGGACGAACACGGAGCGGGATCGACGTCCCGAAGTCCCGGTCGTTCTCCGTTGATCGCGGCTTGCGCCAAGGGCAATGCCCGGGCGGTGCGAGCCCTGCTGCGTGCCGGGGCGGACCCAGCGCGGCCGGATCCCAATGGAGACACTCCCTTGCACACCGCGGCCTGGCACGCAGCCGCCGGTGGAGAGAAAGGTCGGAGCCTTGGGTTTTTGTTGTTGTAGTAAAATGGAGTTTATACCTTCCTCTTTTATGCCCTAAACACATACCGTGTTTTATTTTTTATTTTTGCGGGAAGTGCAGTGTTCCGGCGGCTTGTCATCCCACTGCTCAAATGCAGCTCCGTTACAATGGACGTGAAGGATAAAAAAGGACTCACCCCCAGGGACATTCTCTCTGACTTTCTACCCAAGGTAACTTGCTTGCTTTTTATTAAGTGGTCAATCTATTACGTATGCACGGGGCAGGAGGAAGATTGCACACACGCAGACACGCGCGCACACACACGTATACGCACGCACACACACGTATACGCACGCACACACACGTATACGCACGCACACACACGTATACGCACGCACACACACGTATACGCACGCACACACACATACACACAGGCACACATACACACGCACATGCACATACGACACACACTACACACGTACGCAAATACGACACACATGCATGCACGCACGCACATATGACACATGTACACGCACATACGACACACACCACACGCACGCACATACGACACACATGCACGCACGCACATGACACGACACGCACGCACACGCACAGGCACACACACACAACACACGCACATACGACA
This sequence comes from Myxine glutinosa, assembly GCF_964187855.1. Classification (NCBI taxonomy): domain Eukaryota; kingdom Metazoa; phylum Chordata; class Myxini; order Myxiniformes; family Myxinidae; genus Myxine; species Myxine glutinosa. The sequence continues at coordinate 23,356,407 of NC_136273.1, forward strand.
CACACTACACACGTACGCAAATACGACACACATGCACGCACGCACATATGACACATGTACACGCACATACGACACACATGTACACACACATACGACATACACTACACACACGCACATACGACACACATGCACGCACGCACATGACACGCACGCACACGACACACACAAGACACGGGTAAAGGAAAAGGTTGTGAGCAGATGGGTTCAGGTTTTTTGGTGACTTATCAATGATTTCCCTGTATTTGCATACCTAATAAGTGGATGGCCTCTTCTCAACAAAAACGATCGTTTCCCCATACACATTGGTTCTCTGCCAAACCTTCACCTCTCAATACATTACCCACCACTCTGCTTTTCCTAATCATTCCAATAAAAAACACCTTCTGTAAAACACCCCCTCCCCTGGTTGTTTGCACGTACAATCAACCAGCCCGTCGGATCCCTTCCAAAGAATTCCCATTTTCTCATCTTATCAAACATCCATAGTTTGTCCTCAAACGTTCTGTTTCTCTTCAATAGATGATGGCGGAAAAGCAAAATGATCTGGAAGAAGCGTGGCACCAAAAGTTGGCAGCCGAGTTTGAAGATGAGGTTTTGGAGCATGGTGGCAAATATGGTGTGTGTGTGTGTGTGTGTGTGTGTGTGTGTGTGTGTGTGTGTGTGTGTGTGTGTGTGTGTGTGTGTGTGTGTGTGTGTGTGTGTGTGTGTGTGTGTGTGTGTGTGTGTGTGTGTGTGTGTGTGTGTGTGTGTGTGTGTGTGTGTGTGTGTGTGTGTGTGTGTGTGTGTGTGTGTGTGTGTGTGTGTGTGTGTGTGTGTGTGTGCGTGCTCGCGCTCTATTGCGAGCCTTAGCCCATATATAAAAATAATAATGTTGTACTACAATAAATAGTCATCTCTTTCTTCTTTAACGGCCACAATTATTCCCACATTCTTGTGGGGTTGGCTGAGGGAAGCTTGGCCCAAGTCTTTCACGAACCGGCTGGCCAGGCCTGACACCTGACTAAAGTTAGAGCATGAATTACCAGTAGTAATTTGTTCGTGGTGCCATCGATAGCTCGCCTACTCTTCGCAAAGGACGCCGTAGGATTTTGTCATGTCCACCGACTGATGCCAGCAGATGAGATGTCCAGTTTAACCCAAGCTCGACGGCAGCTCAGGTGATTGTGCATACCTTTAAGTGTTGGGACATCCTACCAGGCCAGCACATAGCAAGTAGGGAGATGCGGACAGGATAAGGATCTAATTTCCATAAGACTGTACAACGGTCAAATAACACCATTTTGCAAAACGGTTGGAAAGACGTCAGATAGTTTGCAATACCATGTTAGAAGGCCAGTGGGAGAACGCTGATAGGGAAAACAGACTGAATGCTCTTTTCCGGAGATTTATCTTTTGTACATTTGGGGGAAACCTCGAACAACTACAAATCCTGATAAAGTGATGCAGAAGCAATGACATTTCTGCAGGTTAGACATAACTAACCTCTGTTTGTAAGAGTAGCCACTACTTAATTTATTTATATACAACATCAAGCATCACGGACGAATAAGGCAACAGGTGGACACAACCAGCAAGGGAATTTATTAGAGGAAGAAACCTGCAAGAAAGAGGAATGGTTCGGTTAGGTAGAGTTAATGTGGGTAGAAAAGATCATGGGTAGGAATGTGAGAGACATGAGATGGTGCAACCACTGCCTTCTTTTGACTTCCTGGAGGGAAGATTCGGATAAAACAGCCTCAGGAAGGTGGTTCTACAAACGGAAGAACTTTTGTTATTGGAATAATTGTAATGTTAACACATGGACATTTGTTTGGGTCAAGCTTATTATTTCTAATCCATAGACCTCTGGCAGGTTTGACGTGAACTGTATAAAATGTTTGCTCTGTGTTGATCTTGCAGATGATGACACGTATGACTTGGAGCCAGAAACATACGACAAGTGGGTAGACCGCATTCGAAGACAGCGTGCGGCCACGACCGTAAAGGTCTCGCACGCAGCCCAAAAGGCAGCTGAGCGAGCAGTGGAGCGTGAGCGAGAGGCCCAACAACACGCTGAACACCTTCGCCGCCTGCAGGCCGAGGACGCGAAACGGGTGGCTCAAGTGGCAGAAGCTCGGCTGGCTCACCGCCGAACCACGTACTTGGAGCGCCGTGCAGCCGTCACCAATGGTACCTCTTCACTGCGGTTCTCAGACATTCCCTGGCCAGCACCTGGAAAGAATGCTGCTGAAATGGCCACTGTGTTGTTGCACGGTGCCGGACCTCCTGGCTCCGATACTTATCGGCGGCAGTTGAGAAAAGAACAGGCCCTGTGGCACCCCGACGGATTTCAACGATCACTAGGCCGTCCGCTTGTGGAGGCCGAACGGCAACAGATAATGGCGACTGTACTTGCTTTGTCTCAAGTTCTCAACAGTCTCTCCACTGAAGTCAAATAAACCAATGTTGGACAATTTCATGTCGGATTGTACAGTTTGTCTGCTATTTATAATAAAAGTCCGTATGCACAGTACAGAGGCAAACACATTCGTTTTCTTTGACGATGAGCATTTGAACGTTTTAAAAGTGAGTCTCCTGGTGATTGGTTTATCTGTTGATACAATCACTCGAATCACTCAAACAGGTCCTGGGTGTGAGGTCGGCAGAGGTGGAGTCCAGAGCCACCAGGCAGGAAACCTGGAAAAAATGGCGACGTCAAACACCGCGCATCGAAGGCTCCATGAGCACCCAGAGATGTGAGTCGGGAAGATGGCCCTCTTTCTTTCTGGTTTTGGGGAAGGATAGCGTGGCGTTCAGCTCCCCAGCGATGGTAGCACAAGCCCCATGAGCGAGCGTGACAGAACGAGCACGAAAAACTCTCCTTACAGAGACCAAGAAATGGCGAAGCCTCCTTTCCCAAACCAACCGCTCATCTTCTTCTCTGATTAGAACCAATCCCTCTCTCTCTCTCTCTCTCTCTCTCTCTCTCTCTCCCTCTCTCTCTCTCTCTCTCCCTCTCTCTCTCTCACTCACCAAGCACCAATCACCAAGCTTCTTCTCCGAGCTCGCCCACGTCATCCAGCGGCGTCACTCGAGAGGCGTGGCTTGCTGGCCTTGTCCCCACCCTCTCCTGGGCGGGTCTTTTGCCGTAAGCATCCAGGGAGCATGAATTATTTGGCTGGCTGCCATTATATTTTTAGGGATGGCCATAGACGGTTTCATGTGCAGCGGAAATTAACCTTAAACCCTATTACTAATTAGCACGTCATTATCCTCTGTATGATGAACATTTAAGCAACCTTAAGCTACACTTTCCCTACTTATGCACATCGAAATGCTCCTGCACGTCACACGGTCCATGCTATGTCTATACAATTCTACCTTTCCCTAATGTATTCTCTTATCTACCATCATAATTGTAACAGTATTTTATTCATTTTGTATCAGTATTAGAGTCCATTACCCTGCACTTGCAAAGCAAAAAGCAGGGTCAAGCGATCAGTTGCATATGATCAACACAATAATTCACACATTATCCCCTACTCAATTTGAGCTAGAGTCTAAATGTATGATATCATCGGTCACGTGGTTAGGCAGCCATATTGGATCTAAGAGGAAATCTTTGGAAATCTTCTTCTCTGAAACTGCTTAACTCATCAATGCAAAAGTTTAACTAATTGATCAACTACCTATGGGAAATATAGTTTGATGAAAGTTACATCATCAGTCACTGGTGTGGCAGCCATATTGGATCAAAGAAAAAAACAGAAGAGTTGGCTTGAACCAAGGCCTTCTCCGGACTGTTTGGGGTAAGTATTCTATGAATACCAACCAGTTCCAAGATGGAATTGTGTCGATATTCAATCCCACCTGTACTCTTCACCTTAAATATGAGCAATATTAGGGGTGAACTACTTATGTACACACGATGGTGATATTTTTGACCCACATGCCCCGACTTTCCTCCATAAATGTATCTTCTGTTCCTCCTTTCTCTCCCAACTCCGAGCTGCCTCTTCCCAATTCAGCCCTCGGTCTCTTGCTTAAAAATCGAAAGTACAAAAGGCAGAACGCTTCTGCTCTCTTTTTACATCCTTCGGACCATCACACCATCACATCCATTTTTTTATTTTTTTTTGGTCCATCACACCAACTTCTAAAACGTCACAAACTAGAGAGTTCATAGAACACCTTACCGCTACATGGCAAGTCGTACGTGACGGAAAACGGGTTGGTCGGAATCGAAAGTGGGCTCTTTTTAACCCTTTGCGTGCTGCAGTCACAGATTTGCGACGATATGAAAAAACATTGAAACAATTTTTTTTTTTTTTTTTTGGTTATTCGTCCAAGTTATGTTTTTTTGCAAGAGCGAATTGGAAAGCAAATTGTTCTGCCGATTGATTCTGGTTGACGACGAGAGGAAGTGACGATGCGTACGGATGAGGATTGAGGGGATTGGTCGGTTTGGGTGAAGCTCATGACGTAACGCAGCCGAGGGCAGGACCTTACCTATCGGATGGAGGTCGCTTCGGATCTGGCGCTCTGTTTGTGAATCCATGCGAGTGGAATGGAAGTTAAACATTGCTTTTTTTAAATTGTTCATATTTTCCATCTAATACTGCTTTTGATGATACTAAGGTTGTGAAGAAAGAAAACGCGCCAACACTGAGAAATACGGGTCATTGCATTGCAAACCTTACGCTTATCTGGTGATAAAACAATAAGCAACAAAGATAGGAATCGTCATTTTATTTAGAATCTCCAAATAGTTTATCTATTCTATTTTACCGTATAGCTTCCCTGGTGGTCTAGTGGTTAGGATTCGGCGCTCTCACCGCCGCGGCCCGGGTTCGATTCCCGGTCAGGGAACTCCAATTTTTGTTTTTCATCTTTGATGTTTTGAACATGGCTCACTCAAACGTCTTCATGGGGAATCCTTGTTTAATTACACATTTTTCTATTATTTCATATAGTTTATTCGCACTTTTATACGAAACACACGTGACGCTTTTCCTCGACTCATTCACCCGGTTCCCTCCGAGGGTAACAGGAGTCAGGAAGTGTCATTCTTCTCTGGCGTATATAGATTGAAGTAGATCTAGGATCGGTCCTCAAGAACATCGGGGTATGTTCAGTTACCAGGGTTCTTGTGGAGCGCTCACCAAGTGGCATATGCATTTAAACAAACACTCCATTCAAAACCGTTGATAAAGGAAAAGGAAGGGTGGTTATTATTAGTATTAATATTGTTTTGTAATAACGTTAATATTATACTGTCAACAGTATTATCACTTTTGTTGTTAGAAACGGCTTTTGGAAAAACTCCACTGAAGTGGCAGAAGTGTTGTGGTAATAAACCTTGTGGGGTATATAGACTATAGTAGATCTTCGCTGTTTCTTTCGTCGACACAATGGGCATAAATTGCCTCACTGATGTCCGAATTCTTTCAAATTTCTTTGTTCAGTGTTATAAACAGCATTAACAACTGTTTAAAAAAGGGAATCATACGAGTTTGTGGTTTATAATATTTTTTATTTCTGGTCGGGGCCATTGACCCGTTTCTCTCACGAAAACGCCATAAGCTATTTATAAACGTCAACGCGGGGTTTGTTTAAGGAGGGAAAAAAACCCTTGGGAAGTGGGAAATTATTCGTATAAATATGTTTTGTAATAACATTAATATTCTGCTTTTATCTTTACCTGCGCCACCGAAGATGGATGGAGGTTATGTCTTCACCCCTGTCTGTCAGTTTGTGAACAAGATATCTCAAGGTTGTGGACGGATTCGGACGAAGTTTGGCGGAGAGGTCGCGTATGTGATAAGAAAGAGTTGATTAGATTTTGATGAAGTTTTGAAGTCAGATTCAGATGAGAGGATTTCTTAAATGATTCTTCACCAGTGGTAGGGCTAAAACCGATATATAGCACAAGATCTCAAAAAGTTATGAACGGATTTGGACGAAACTTGGTGGACAGGTTGTGTGAGACAACGACGAATCGATTCGATTTTGGTGAAGATCTGAATATGGATTCGGATACTGAAGAGCAGGGCTCTTGCTTGAGACAGACGAAGTGACGGGCAAGACACAAACTCGTCCGAGAAGATGTTTATTGTAAAAACCAACTCGGGAACTCTTTAGCCCGTTTATCGGGCTGCATATATATCACAACCAGAAAGCACAACCGAAACCGAAAGCCACGCCTCTCAGGCGAGGCGCGCTTTGGTGGTCACGTGACCGACAGGTGCAAAGGATTATAACCGCACGCGCGGCACGCTTTGGTGGTCACGTGACCGGCCACCCCGGCGCCGTGGTTTGCCTGCCGGTTACGTCACCGGCTGGAGCAAGGAGATTCTGTTGTTGGTCTCGCTTGGGGGACCCATGGGTCGCTACACACGCCCCCCCAGAATTGACTTGATCCAGGAAGGTCAACCTGAGGGGGGTCTGGATGACCCGACTGAAACGACCCCTGGCCAGTCGTGGGGGGGGGGGGGGGTCCGGTGTGGTGGCGGGTGGTCGGACGGGGGGGCGGGGTGGGGGGGCCGGACGGGGGGGCGGGGTGGGGGGGGGCGGCCGAGGGGCCGGGCAAGTCCTCGGGGGAGGCTGCCGAGGTTCCTCGCGGGCCTCCCGAGGTTGCAGTTCGCGGGTGCAGTGCCGAGAAGGCTCGAGCGGTGCACGCGAAAAGCGGGTGAGCCAACCGAGGGGCTGGTCAAGGCCTCGGGGGAGGCTGCCGAGGTTCCTCGCGGGCCTCCCGAGGATGCAGGGTCGGAGAAGTAGTTGCGGTTGTAGTTGTAGGTGCGCGAGGGTGACGAAGCGGCCGTGCCGCGAACGTCAGCGCGCGCGAAGGTGACGAAACGGCCGTGCCGCGAACGTCAGTGCGCACGAAGGTGACGAAGCACCCGTTCCGCCAACGTCAGTGCGCGCGAAGGTGACAAAGCAGCCGTGCCTTCGGAGGGTCTCGGAATAGGTTCGCCCCTCCGGTCGTAGAGGAGCCGAGCGCGGTGCACGAACCTCATAGTCATGGCCGTCGTCGTTACCGAAACTCCGGCATGTCGAAACTGCGCCCGAAGCCGTGCGGGAGAAGCCGGCGTCACCAGCCTAGGTGGCTGCCCTGGCTAGGGCACGCTTGCCGTGTCCGTTCGGGGGCAGTCGGGGTCACCAGTGAAGAGCAGGGCTCTTGCTTGAGATGGACGAAGTGGCGGGCAAGACACAAACTCGTCCGAGAAGATGTTTATTGTAAAAACCAACTCGGGAACTCTCTTTAGCCCGTTTATCGGGCTGCATATATATCACAACCAGAAAGCACAACCGAAACCGAAAGCCACGCCTCTCAGGCGAGGCGCGCTTTGGTGGTCACGTGACCAACAGGTGCAAAGGATTATAACCGCACGCGCGGCACGCTTTGGTGGTCACGTGACCGGCCACCCCGGCGCCGTGGTTTGCCCGCCGGTTACGTCACCGGCTGGAGCAAGGAGATTCTGTTGTTGGTCTCGCTTGGGGGACCCATGGGTCGCTACAATACAGGAATTATTTAAATTTTTTTCGGTGATTCCTCACCATTGAGAGATCCGGTGAAAAGCGATATATAACATGATATTTTAAAAAGTTATGGATGAGTTATAACTAAACTTAGAGGATGAGTTTGTTTGGTGACAAGAACAAGCCGATAAGATTTTGGTTTAAGTCCAAATCCAGATACAAAACAGGAGAGTTCAGCCTGGCGGAGGGAAGTATGTGCTCTACCGAATGCTGTTCGACTTATTACTTTTGTTATTAGAAACGTCCTTGGAAAAACGCCACGATAAAGCTATCTTAACATGGATGTACACCTCAACACGCAACCCCCTTGGTGGGGAAAACCCCCTTTGGGTAGATGGCGGAGGGGGAGAGGTTTTTTATTTTTGTATACAAGATCGAGGCTCGTGTAAGAGCTAACATTGATGACAAATGAATGAATGAATGAATGATCGTTTTAAGGCCATTTTTCCCTGCTAGAGCGGGGGTTAGCCTTGCGGGCCCCATGACAATCATGGTTCCCTGTTTGAGGCAATGTTTTTATGGCCGGATGCCCTTCCCGACACCAACCCTTGGTCGCCTCTTACGATGCGCAGGGATACGGTGTACCTATTCTAAACCGGGGTACACACCGGGATCATTCATCCCAGCAAGCTGGTGCTCAATTTGCCGACCTCGGAAGGATGACAGGTTGAATCAACCCCCCTGGTGTTAATTCAACGATCAACCGGGATTCAAACCCAGGAGCCTAGGATCCCAAGCCAGCACCCTAACCGCTAAGCCAACACCAGGCATTGATGACAAAAAAAAAAAAAACGGACACGTAAGACGAAATAAAGAGAGGGGGAGACAAGATGGGGAGAGAGGGGGAAGCACACAAGTACATTTGAGAGCAGGGACATTGGGAGATCTGTCAGAGGTAGCGGGCTTGGGGGGAGGAGGCGTGGGAAGGGGGGTGAGGGTGGGAGAGGTAAAAAAAAAAAAACATGGACACAGCTCGAACTTCCAGGAAAGAAGTCGGTATTTCAGAAAAGTGGATCTGGGGTGAATTAACAGGGGTAGAAAAGATCAAGGTTTTGGATGGGGGAAGATAAGAGATGGTGGTGAACAGCTGTTTTGAAGACCTGGAGGGATGAGTGGGATTGAAGAGAGTGAGGGAGTTTGTTCCAGAGGCGGGAGAAAAGAGGAATGAAAGAGTGAAGGTGAGCAGCGAGTCTTGATTTTGGCAGTTTCACCAGAAGAGGGTTGCAGGCAGATCTTGTGCGACCTGTAGGAGTATTTGGGGGACAGAGCACAGACAGGGCTGGGGGGGCTAGGCCAGAGAGGAGTCTGTAGAAGACAGAAAGATCACCAACATGCCTGTGGTGAGTAAGTGAAAGGCCCTCGCAATCGGCTTCATCGCAGGAGATTCCAATGATTATGAAAGCTTTGGTTTCAACAACGTGAAGCTGAGCGAGGTGTGAGGCAGGAGCACCAGCCCAGAGGGGAGAGCAGTATACCATTGAGCTGCGGATGAAAGCCTTGTATGTGGTGACGAGCTCAGGTGTGCCAAGGAAGGACTTTGCACGACGGAGAATGCCCAGTCGGCGACTGGCTTTGTAGGCCAGCTTGTAAATGTGTTTTTCCCAGGAAAGATCATGGCAGATTGTGAGACCCAAGAGATTGAGTGACAGAACTTTTTGGGGAGGATTGTTGAGAAAGTAGATGGGAGGGTTGTCCAGACGGTCTTTTCGGAGAAACATAGTGAGAGTCTGAGATTTGTCATGATTGAAAGACATGTTCCACTTGATTGACCAGTCTGTGATTTTGACCAGGACTGCAGAGAGTGAGGAGGCTGCGCACTGCCGATCTGAGGGATGAGGTATGGAGCGGCAGAGAGTGGAGTCATCAGCAAAGAGATAGAGAGGATTTTCCAGAGAGTCGGAGAGATCATTGATGAAGACCAGAAAAAGCACAGGGCCCAGAACACTGCCTTGGGGAACTCCAGCCTGAACAGGAAGGGGAGATGAGAGAAATCCATTCAGGGCTACACGTTGACTATGACCAGAGAGGAAGTCTACAAGCCATGCGTGGAGATTTCCATGGATACCATAGGAGGAGAGTTTGGTGAGCAGAGCGGGATGCCAGACCGTATCGAAGGCACGTGATATATCAAGGGGGAAAAAAAAAAAGAGGCTGAGGAGATATATCAAGTGATATATCAAGTTTATCAAGTCAGTCACTTTATCAAGTCACTGTAGGTCACTTTAGGACGTCAGTTATTTCTTAGTATGTGTTTAGATAAGGCCATTTCCAGTAGTTGCAACTGCGTTGTGTCAATCAAATAAGAGTAGGCCCCTCGTCCATTTTGCAGCCTCCCTCCAACTGCAACGTGATATATCAAGGGAGACAGTTCTAATTTCCTGTTTGACATTGAGGACCTCCATCCATTGTTGAGACAGCAGAAGCAGCATGTCCAGAGTAGAGAGACCTGGTCTGAATACAAATTGATGATCAAAGATCAAGCCATTGGAGAAGAGGAAGGATTTCATATCTAAAGCAATGATGGATTCCATGACTTTGCTGATGATTGGGAGCAGGCTGATTGGTCTGCAGTTGCAAGGATCTGTTTTTGCACCTTTTTGTGTACAGTGGTAATGTTTGCTGATTTCCAAGCTGAAGGCAGATGCCCTTGAGCAAAAGAGAGGGTGAAGAGAACAGACAGAGGGGCAGAGCAGGATTTTCGGACCCGTGGGCTGATGCCGTCTGTTCCAGTTGCAGAATCAGAGTCGAGGATTGACAGAAACTTCTCCACCTTGTCAGGAGAGGACACAGAGTCCAGGAGCAGCTGGGTACGACTGGGTACGGTGGGTACAGAGAGAGACGGGTTTGGAACACAAGATTTTGAGGCAAACACAGAGTTGAGGCATTCAGCTTTTTCACGTGCAGAGTCAGCTGTGTGGCCGTTTGAGGTAAGGGAGGGGATTGAGGGGGAACAAACACGATAACAGATTTGAGAAGACGCCACCATGATTTGGAAGAGGGAGACAGGTTTGAGCGTTCATTCTTGAGTGTGGAGAGATATTGTTTAATATTGTTGCGGGGGGAGGGGAGGAAGAGTTAAAGCACTGCAACCTTCATTGTGTGACCCTTATTCCTCCTGTCAAGTTTGGTTGAGATTGGATAAGTAACGATCGAATGTATGGCGGTCAAAAATCGACAGACAGACACCAAATTGCGTATTTCAATATGATGACTGAACCCTTATGTTGGATTTCAGAGCCTTTTTATTAATTATTAACAAAGGCAATGTTGGGTCCCTCCTCTCACCCCTTCCTCATCCCAGCAACTCATCTGCCTCCTCACACCCCAATCCCACAGGTATGATTATTGTTGTCATTCAATCGTTTATTACATGCAATGTTAGTCGAGCAAAGAGTAGAGAAATGTGAACTATGTTGGTAATCGTGGTAAAAAAAGAAAAAAAGAAAAGGTGGTGTAAAGTGGCCTGCCAAAAGTATTCACCCACCTCCAAAGTTTTCACATTTACTGCCACCCGAGCCCATTTCATGATGCTTTCAAATCAAACTTAATATGTAGAGTCTTCACAAACTACTCCAGTGATAAAGCAAAACAACACCGATAGTCTAACAGCGTCGCCGAGCTTGGGTCTCCTGAGTGGAGGATCTGGAGTGATTTGCCCCGTCTTGTGACCAGATCCTTAGCTCTGATTGGTGGATGCTTGTGAGGGACATACATACATACATACATACATACACCAGACGGACAGACAAATGTTCCAGACGGCATTACCCTACGGGTACACCGCAAAATGCAGATAAAATGTGAATAAGTTAAATTAACAGAGAAAAATCAGATGATTCTCAGTTGCATTAGTATTCAAACCCTTTGCCTAATTAACCTCAAATCACTTCAGGAGCAAATTATTTGTTTGAAAGGTTACAAAATAAGTATAATAGGTTTCACCTGTATGTATTCAGTGGTTTAAATTAAGAATTAATGTCCCCCATTTATTTAAGTTTTAAGGTGCATCTCACTTGGTCAACCAACAAGGCAAACATGAAGATGACGGAGCTTTCTAAATAAGTCAGACATAAAGTGGTGAGGAAGCACCGTTCAGGAGAGGGTTATAAGAAGATTTAAAGTCACTCATTATCCCTTTGAGTACGGAGAAATCCATCATCAAGAAGAGGAAGACGTATCACACCATCCAGACTCTACTCATATCAGCTCGCCCATCCAAACTCAGCAACTGGGCAAGCAAGAAACTGGTTTGGGATGTCAATGTAAATCCAACGATGAGTTTGAAAGATCTGCAAGGCTTATGTCAGAGATGGAGGTCAGTGTTCATCAATCAACAATATAATATTCCCTTCACAAAGCTGTTCTCCATTGACGGGTGACAAGCAAGAAGCCCTTACTGAAAAGACGCATCTAAAAGTTTGTATGGAGTTTGCGAAAAAGCATCTTAATGAGGCTGTAGGCAGGTAGAGACAAATGTTTTGTGGTCAGACAAGACAAAAATTGAACTTTTTGATCTAAATTCAAAGCGTTACATGTGGCACAAGCCTAACTCTGCACATCACCAAATCCATACTGTCAAGCATGGTGGTGGCAGCATCACGTTATGGGCCTGCTTTTCATCAGCAGGGATTGGCAAGCTTGTCAGGATGGAAGGGACAATGGATGGTACAAAGTACAGGAGAATCCTTGATGAAAACCTGCTTGAGTCAGCCATGAATCTGAAACTAGGTAGGAGATTCACATTTCAGCAGGACAATAATCCGAAGCACAAAGCTAAAGCCATATTGGAGTGGCTGAATAAGAAGAAAATAAATGTTCTCGAGTGACCCAGTCAAAGTCCTGGCTTGAACTCAATTGAACATTTAATGGTGAGTGATGGAATGGAGTGTTGTGGAATGGAGAATACAATGGAGTGGTGAAATGGGGTGCGGGACAGGAATTGATCCAGGAAAGGAATTACGACTCGGTAGATTGGCAAGTTGAAGCCACGTGCAGCCGAGTTATTGGCCCTTGAGAGATGAAGAATACAGCTACCATAGTTCGGGAACCTGATGTGGAGAGGTCACTCGTGTTGTGTTCTGCTTGGAGAGATTCCCCTTTTAGAAGGATGTCGGCGAATGCAGCTCAAAGAGACAGTCGGTGAAAGCGAATGCGCTTTGATGGATCACATCGCATTCCACTGGGAAAGATCCTCTCTTTGATACGAGGAAGTTATGCGGGCTTTGGAATCGCAGTATCTTCAAATCTTCAGCATCAGTGCAGGCCAATTCATTTATCGGCATGTCCTTGGTTTGGTCGTGCTGTTCCTGCAAAAGCTCATCCTTTGCATGATTCATCGCACTGGTCACTCACCAGTGAGGTGCCTCCATACTAAAATAGTTGTGGTGGTCTGCACTGCTCACTGCATCATCAAGTTAGCTCTTACACGAGCCTCGATCTTGTATACAAAAATAAAATAAAAGTCTACCATCAAATGCTTTGCATTATGAAAGAGCTACAACTACTGTGTCTACTGCTCACTCCTGCATCCAATTGATCATCACATGTTTGATATGCCTCAGCATGCTCACCTGCAGAGCCTGCTGCTTTGGCTTCAGAATTTGGAGATTGTGCTGACATTTTGGCAAATAGTTGTTTCTATGAATTTGCTTAGTAGAGGATACAGTGCATTCAGAAAGTATTCAGACCCCTTCACTTTTTTCACATTTTGTTGTGTTGCAGCCTTTTGCTGAAATCGTTTAAATTCATTTTTTCCCTCATCAATCTACACTCAATACCCCATAATGACAAAGAGAAAACAGGATTATACCTCTATATAAGGTCTCACAGCTGACAATGCAAATCGCAGCAAAAACCGAGCCATAAGGTCGAAAAAACTGCCCACAGAGCTCAGACAGGATTGTTTCATCAGACCACAGAATCTTGTTTCTCACAGTCTGAGGGTCCTTTAGGTGCTTTTTTGCAAACTCCAAGCGGGCTTTCATGTGTATTTCACTGAGGAGAGGCTTCCGTCTGGCCACTCTACCATAAAGCCCAGATCGGTGGAGTGTTGCAGTGATGGTTGTCCTTCTGGAAGTTTCTCCCATCTGCACACAGGATCTCTGGAGCTCAGCCAGAGTGACCATCGAGTTCTTTGTCACCTCTCTTACCAAGGCCCATCTCCCCCGATTGCTCAGTTTGGCCGGGCGGCCAGCTCTAGGAAGAGTCCTGGTTGTTCCAAACTTCTTCCATTTAAGAATTATGGAGGCCACTGTGCTCTTGGGAACCTTCAATGCAGCAGAATATTTTCTGTAGGCTTCCCCAGATCTGTGCCGCGATACAATCCTGTCTCTGAGCTCTGCGGGCAGTTCCTTCGACCTCATGGCTTGGTTTTTGTTGCGATATGCATTGTCAGCTGTGAGACCTTATATAGACAGGTGTGCGCCTTTCCAAATCATGTCCAATCAATTGAATTTACCTCAGGTGGACTCCAATCAAGGTGCAGAAACATCTCAAAGATGATCAAGAGATATGGGAGGCGCCTGAGCTAAATTTCAAGTGTCATAGCAAAGGGTATGAATACTTACGTCAATGTGATATTTCAGTTTTTTCTTTTTAATAAATTTGCAAGACTTTATAAAATCCTGTTTTCTCTTTGTCATTATGGAGTATTGAGTGTAGATTGATGAGGGAAAAAATGCATTTAAACGATTTCAGCATAAGGCTGCAACATAACAAAATGTGAAAAAAGTGAAGGGGTCTGAATACTTTCTGAATGCACTGTAGGTTTCAGCTAATCTGGATAACATGCCTGCAAAACACAAATTCAAAAAGTTCATTGGAGGGTCGGGAATCAAACCCAGGCAAAACAGATCAGAGGCAAGTACTACCAATTTGATGCCTTTGTCTGATGGAACTTCAGAATCCAATACTTCAGAATAAAATGAGAAATTCAGAAAGAAAAGTTATTGACATTATTATTATCATTAAACATGCACAAGATACAGACTCCCTCCCCAACAATCACAGTGCAATTTATTTGAACAATTTTTGAAAATAATTGAGCATCAAGCAAAACATTCACAGTGTTTGCTGATGAGCGTAAAGGTATCCAGCAATGCACAAGGGAATCTTGACGACAAACCAGAAATGAAAGCATGCTCCGAAATAGCGAGGGAGGTTAGCTCCTCGTCAGAATGTCAGTGTTTCGACTCGAACGTGGACGATGCATAAGGAAATGTAATTAGTGATCACATGGCAGGATCATTAGGAATCGTTGCGTTACATGTGCGCAACTGCGGCAATGTTAAATGCCACATTTGTGCTGTCGTGCTGGTACAAGCAGTCTGGTCATTATGGGATCAAATATATTCCCATTAGTTTTACAACAACCGGTTCAACATTTCAGAGACCAGAGGATTTTTTTTTGGTTTTAATCACAGTGGTACTCTTAGCACCTTTAAATAATGAGCGGTCCAAATACGGATGTTCCATCGTCACATTGAGGAATGGTACACGGGACATCGATAGGAAGATTTGGAACTGTGGTCAAACAATCCATGTTGCATTGAACAGCAGTAACGGTATACAAATAGCATGGAGTGTCATGGTGTTGACCTCAAAAGGGTGGGCGTAGACCATACTTCGCCATAACGGCACTTTGGGCATGCGCTGCGTCACACAGCGACAGCAAATGTGCGATCTCCATCTCAGAGCGCGCCAACTCAATCGCGTGATGGAAAAGTGAAATTGCACGCTCCAAGTTTCCCCTGGGAATGGAGAACATGAGATATCAATGAAAAGATTACTTCGACATTTCACTTTGTGACATCTAACAACGAGGTGGTATGTGCATTACAACCTCTCAACGAGGAGACATTAAAACAACAACAATGTAATTTGTAACACTTCTCAAGAACTGCTTGTGATGCTTGTACGTGCTCACAATTTAATCAGATGTACAAAATACCAGCACCATGTAATCAAGTAAGCCTGGTGTTCGCTTAACGGTTAAGGTGGCTGGCTTGTGATCTTAGGGTCCTGAGTTTGAGCCCCTGTCGTGCCGATGAAATAACACCAGGTGGGTTGACTCAACCTGTCATCCTTCCGAGGTCGGCAAATCGAGTACCAGCTGACTGGTAATGGGAGGCATTGCATCAGTGGCACAACCGGGCGGCGGGCCCCCAGAAAAATGAGGCAGCCAAGTAGTCCCATGCTGCATAAGAACCCACCAGGATGTGATCAAATCCCCAAACAAATCTTCAATTGTGCAACCCTCCCACCCAGTCGCATCCAACTGCTCCTGGACCCTGTCTTTTGCACCTGAGAAGGTGAAGACATTTCTTCTAGCAACCCTTGACTCTGATTCTGCAAATGGACTGGACGGAATTAGCGCATATGTTCCAAAAACCCACTCTTATACATCCTCTTTCTCCTCTGGTAACCCTATCATTTGCCCCAAGTCATAATCCATCTGCTTGGAGGTCAGCAAACATCACTACATTACATAAACAAGGTGAAAAACCAATCCCCTTAGTTACAGAACTGTCAGCTTACTTCCAATCATAATGGAATCCATCATCACTGATCATCAATTTGGCCATCACATCACTGATCATCAATTTGGATTCAGACCTGGTCACTCTACTCTAGAAATGCTGCTTCTGCTGTCTCAACAATGGATGGAGGTCCTCAATGCCAAATAGGAAATTAGAGCTGCCTCCCTTGACATATAATGTGTCTTCGATATGGTCTGGCACCCCGCTCTGCTCACCAAACTCTCCTCCTATGGTATCCATGGAAATCTCCACGCATGGCTTGCGGACTTCCACTCTGGCAGTAGTCAACGTGTGGCCCTGAATGGGGTTCTCTCATCTCCCCTTCCTGTTCTGGCTGGAGTTCCCCAAGGCATTGTTCTGGGCCCTGTGCTATTTCTGGTCTTCATCAATGATCTCTCTGACTGCATGTTAAAATGCATGTTGTTGTTGTTGTTTTATCAATGATCTCTCTGACTCTTTTGAAAATCCTCTCTATCTCTTTGCTGATGACTCCACTCTCTGCCGCTCCATTTCTCTTCCCTCAGATCGGCAGTCTGCAGCCTCCTCACTCTCTGCAGACCTGGACAAAATCACAGACTGGTCAAACAAGTGGAACATGTCTTTCAATCCTGACAAATCTCACACTCTTACTATGTCTCTGCGAAAACACCGACTGGACAACCCTCCCATCTACTTTCTCAACAATCCTCTCCAAGAAGTTCTGTCACTCAAGATTTTGGGTCTCACTTTCTGCCATGATCTTTCCCGGGAAAATCACATTTCCAAGCTGGCCTGCAAAGCGAGTCGCCGACTGGGCATTCTCCGTCGTGCAAAGTCCTTCCTTGGCACACCTGAGCTCCTCACACATACAAGGCTTTCATCTGTAGCTCAATGGAATACTGTTCTCCCCTCTGGGCTGGTGCTCCTGCCTCACGCCTAGCTCGTCTTCACGCTGTTGAAACCAAAGCTTTCAGAATCATTGGAATCTCCCACGATGAAGCTAACTCCGAGGGCCTTTCACTCACTCACCGCAGGCAGGTAGGTGGTCTTTCTGTCTTCTACCGACTCCTCTCCGGCCTTGCTCCCCCAACTCTGTCTGTGCTCTGTCCCTCAAATATTCCTACAGGTCGCACAAGATCTGCCAGCAACCCTCTTATGGTGAAATTGCCAAAATCAAGACTTTGTTTACCTTTACTCCTTCATTCCTCTTTACTCCCGCCTCTGGAACAAACTCCCTCATTCTCTTCAATCCCACTCCTCCCTCCAGGTCTTTAAAACAGCTGTTCACCACCACCTATTATCTTCCCCCATCCAAAACCTTGATCTCTTCTACCCCTGTTAATTCACCCCAGATACACTTTCTTGAAATACCAACTTCTTTCTTTCCTGGAAGTTCTAGCAGTGTCCATGTGTTTTATACCTCTCCCACCCCCACCTTCCCATGCTTCCTCCGCCCAAGCCCTCTCCCTCCCACAGATCTTCCGTTGTCCCTGTTCTCTGCTGTTGTACTTGTGCGCTTCCCCCTCTCTCCCCATCTTGTCTCCCGCTCCTTTTATTGTATATTTTGTGTGTCCGTTTGTTTTTTTTGTGATTGATGTTAGCTCTTACACGAGCCTCGATCTTGTATACAAAAAAATAAAATAAAATCGCAGTTGACATCAAATCCTTCCTTTTTCCCAACGATCTCATCTCAGATCATCAATTCGGATTCATACCAGATCACTCCACCTTGGACATGCTGATTCTACTGTCCCAACAATGGACTGAGGCCTTTAATGTCAACCATGAGATCAGGGAGTCACTAGACATATTTCGAGGTCATCTGCATCCTGCCTTGCGTGCCAAACGCTTTGTCTGTGGCGTCCAAGACTACCTCCAAACAAAACATATTGACTTCCTCTTCTGTCGTAGCCAACCCATGGCTCAAAGAGATCCTCTCATCTCCTTTCCTGTCATGACTGGGGTGCCCCAAGGCAGTATCTTGGGCCCAATCTTGTTCATAATCTTCATCAATGATATTTCTGATTCTCTAGAAAATCCTGCCTTTCACTTTGTTTAGGACTTCACCCTCCACTGAAACGTTCCTCAACCACACTTTGAGGTTGGCTTGGCTGGTCACAAACCGGGCATCTTCCGTCATGCAAAGTCCTACCTTGGCACACCTGAACTGTCATCTACTAAGAAGGCCTTCATCTGCAGCCTGATTGAGTATTGCTTTCCCTTTGGGCTAGCACCCCTGCCTCACACTTTGCTCAGCTTTAACAAGGCCTTCGAGATTATTAGAATCTTCGATGAAGGTGATCATGGACCTATCACTTTCACACCACAGACAGGTCCATGATGTCCGTCTTCTCCCGACACCTTTCTGGTCTTGCACTCTCCTCTTTCCATGCTCTGTCCTCCCTGTTCCCGCCCACTCCCAGTTTTCTGCAGGGCAAACAGGTTCTTCCAGCAACACCCTTCTGGTGACGCTCCCCAAATCCACAATCACTGCTCACTTCCACTCATTTTTTCCTCTTTTTCCCCACCTGTGGAACCAATCAATCTTATTATTTCCTCCAGGTATTCCTGTTCACCATCATCTCAAATCATCCCCCATTCAAAAGCATGATATTTTCTGCCACCCTTCTGGTGAAGCTCCCCCCAAAGTTTCCAGTTTTTCCTTCCTGAGAGTTTGCGGCTGTATCCATCTTGTCTGCCCCATGCGTCCTCCCCTAGCCCTCATTCGTCCTCACATCCATTATTTGTCCAAGTCTCCCTCTATTTTGTCCCTCATCCCTCAGTGACCAACATAAGACTTTCGCATGGAAATGACGAGAAAGTAAACAAATGAGGGAGAAGTGGGGAGGAGTGGGAATAAAGTGCTAATCAAGCATTTAATTTAATGAGATGCAAGAACACTGCCCCTCATCTGCTCACCGTTGGACTTCGATCGTGGCCAGCGTCTCATAAGCAAAGTCACACTTGCTGTCGACTTTTAGCGCATGGGAAATGAGCTCCACGCCCCCTTCAAGGTCCTGCTTCCACTGCAGCTGCAGTAGTCTGGTGAACCGCATAGTTGGTCATTGGGGGGAGGGAGAGGAGAGTGGTGGACAACATCAAGGGTGAGACTAGGAAAAGACAGTTCGTTTTGTGGGGAAGTACACAAGCCCAATTTGTGGAGATAATAATTTGAAGATTTTTAGCAAAGTAAGAAAACATTTTCAAACCTCGGTCCTTGACATATTGTCAATTTGTTTCTCAGTACCCAATGACACATCTTCGTTGGCACACGCGAAAAATTACCAACAAAATTTAGGATTATCCCAAAAGGTATAGATGGAAAAAAAAGATAGAAAATAGCATTCATTAATTTTACCACAACGCCACAAGTTTCAATTCACAATTATCTGGTTTCATCTTATATACGGCAGGCCAACCCCAGGAAATATGATTAAAAAAACTTTTGATGGCATTTTTTGTTCAAAGCTGACAACCGGGCTAGAAAGTATCAGTATGGTCCAGGCTTTCAGAAACACCCGGTTGCCAAAATGAGATTTGACCTTGAAGGTCAAATTTGGGGGGTCAAAGGTCAAAAGAGGTCAAATTTTCAAAAAAAATTATTTTGTCTTGTCCTTTCATATTACATCGAGTTTGGTATGAAGACATCTTCGAAAATAAATGCCAAATTCTCAATAATGTGTTGCTTTTTGTGTTATTATATAACACTCGCATAACCATTCTTTAATGATGCTTCTCCTTTTATTTTTCAGGTTCCAAAAATGGATGGTGATGGACTCCCTCCACTTGCCACACTGAAACGGAAGCGAGATACCAGTGCAACTGTTGATTATTCCAGTTGTATTATCTGCCAAGAAGGGGTAAGGCGCAACGAAAAGCTAAGTCTGGCTTCTGCTGACGGGAAAACAAAGATCCAGCAAGCTGCTGCTGAAAGGAGACGTCTTAAGGATCGGGCATCCTTGGCTATTTTGAACAGACTGATGAGTATAACAGATGAGGACTGGGCTGATGAAGTAATGAAGTGGCACAAGACGTGCTACATAAATTTCGCATCGGAGAATCGCTTGTCTCGACTACGAGATCGAAGGAGCAAGGAACAGGCAGCTGATGAATCTAC
The DNA here is from genome assembly GCF_964187855.1 of Myxine glutinosa. Classification (NCBI taxonomy): domain Eukaryota; kingdom Metazoa; phylum Chordata; class Myxini; order Myxiniformes; family Myxinidae; genus Myxine; species Myxine glutinosa. Next base: position 23,376,558 of record NC_136273.1, read on the forward strand.
TACCACTACAGCAAGGATGGATGAACAAACTGCAAGTTCGTCGTATGAATCTCGTAAGCATGGGCATGCCTCAGTTGAATGGGAACACTGTATATTCTGCCAACGATCAGGAAAGGCTCAGCTCCACAGTGTAATGACAATGCAAGTTTCGCAACAGATCATCGACTTGTCAAAAGAGGACGTTGTCATGTCAGTTAGGATGGCCAATGTTGTAGACTTAATTGCTGCAGAGGGGAAGTACCACAAGCAATGCTTTGTTGAATTTGAGCGGAGGGTGAAAAAGACAAAAGGCCGTCATTCTCTGTGTTCAGATCCAGCCCTGAATGCCCTGGGGGACATGTTACTGGAGGGTCTGTCCGTTGGTAATGTGTACGATATGGGAACTGCTTGGGAGAGATATGTAGAACTATGCAATGCCAAGAACCAAGATATCCCTGATAGCTTCTTGTCCAGAAGACAGACCTTCTATACTGCATTACAGAATGTTATTGGTGACGAAGGTTCATTCATAAGACCACGTAATCGAAAAGCACAACTTCTTCTTTATCCCAGTGACAAATCTCAGTATGTCATTGCCTGTGCCCTGTCGGATATCTCTGACCGAAAGGATGACTGTGATGAAGATGACGCACCCACGATACAGCTGCCACCAGTCAATGAACTGCAGGAAATTGTTCACTCTGCCCTTCAACTTCGAGCAGACTTGGAACGGATGCCTGGTCACGATAAAGTGTGGAGGGGTCTAACAACAGACGCAGTGGAAGCCATTATTCCAGATAGCTTATATCTGTTTCTCTCTGTACTGTTTGGTGGGACTGATGTGTTGGATACTGATGATCACGGAGAGATAGAAAGTTCTGCAAGTTCAACGAAGCAAAGAATACTAAATATCGCTCAGGACATTGTATTTGCGCTTTCAAAGGGGAAAAAGTTGACTCCAAAGCATGTCGGCCTGGGGATGACCTTACACCAAGCCACAAGATCAGAGAAACTGGTGGATCTCTTTCATGCTGCTGGTGGTACAATAGGTGTCGACACAGTAAGACGCATGGACACAAGTATCGCGAGTGACATTCTTTGGAAATTTGAGGAAAATAACAACACGTACATCCCGGATGGCTTGGTACCCTATGAACCTGGTAGGCTAATCTTAGGATCAGCTGACAACATAGATGTCAACGAGTCGACAATAAGTGGTCAAGGTTCATACCATTGCACACAGTGGAATGCTTGGCAACGCGGACCACCTCCTCCAAGAACTCCTGTTAAGCGTGTGCACGGACGAGAGAAGGCTCTGAGAAAGGAGACTGTCGATAAGTTGCATGATGTCGATCCCCCCAAACTACCTATTGGCACAAGAGTTGAACCCAGGATTCCGAATGCTTCTAGCATTGAACCGAATGACTGGTTCAAAAGTAGTCCATGTAGGAAGGCAGCAACACGAATGACTCACGTCTGGGTAATCTCCAGGATGGACACAGGTAATGGCTGTGCTGTTCCTCCATGGGCAGCATTCAACGAGTGTGTGAGTACCGTAGATCCACCAGTGACGACGGTGGGAATGGCACCGATCCTCAATGCTACTGCGGATGAATATGGGACCATCACCACGATCATAAACCGATTTGTCCAGCTCAGCAGATACCTTGGACAGCGCCATACCATCGTTTTCTTCGATCAGCCTCTCTATGCCAAAGCAAAGGAGATTGTGTGGGCTTCTGAAGAGTACAGCGAAGTAGTTGTCCTGCTTGGTGGTCTCCATATCTCCTTCAACTTCCTTCGGGCCATTGGTCAGCAAATGGAAAGTGCAGGCCTAGATGATGTGTGGGTGGAGTCTGAAATCTTTGGACCAAATGCTGCCAAGTCAATGATGGATGGGAAACACTATTACAGGGCTATTCAGGGACATATCTGGGCCTATGAAGCCCTTAGTCGGATCAAGTTTGAAGCTTTCTTGGATTGGCTACAGCGGCAAAATCCTGAACTCCATCAGGAACTGGTTGTGCTTCGATCAGCAGTATCAGCATTGTTCAAGAAATATGGTACGAGAACCCGAGATGAATGTCTGTTGAATGCTGTGACTGAATGCAACGAGCTCCTCGACCGTACAGAATATGTAGAGAAAGCTGACGAATTCCACGCCATGCTGAAGCAGAATCCCAACAATGCCTTCTGGTTGCAGTACCTTGAGATGGTGGAAATTTTATTATCATTCGTCCGCGCTAATCGAGATGGGGATTGGTTGCTCCATCTTGATTCATTTGCCGAAATGCTACCATGGCTGACCATATATGACCATGTCAACTATGCCCGGTGGGGTCCTGTTTACCTCACTGACATGAGAGGACTCGCACAGACCGCACCAGAAGTCCACGAAGAATTCCTGGCAGGGAATTTTGTAGTGAAACGACACGCAGGCAGATTTAACCAAGTTCCAGTTGATCAAGCCACTGAATGGATTAACAAGGTATGCAAGCTCTCAAATGGTATAATTGGTATCACACGGAATGACACGGCAAGAGACAGGTTCTGCACAACTTGGTCTGAAAGGTCGCAGATATCAGAGGACACCATGCGTCTATTCGGTCTTCGCAACGACGAATCGGACGAAGATTTCTCAACTCGTAAAGATGGTCTTCCATCCAAAATGACACGGGATTTGGATGCGGTGTCCAAGCTTGAGGCTCAGTTCCGACGATTCAAGGCGTTCACAATATCCGATCAAGACGACGCAACTCCCACTATTACACAGCTGAAATCACTGACTACCAACGACATTGCAACCGAAGAGATAGCTGCAGACCTCCTCACTGCCGACGAAAGGGGGAAAGATCTCGTGTTGAAGAATGTGAAGGAGAGATTAGTGGAGAAGTCTGTACCTTTCTTCGATCGACAGAAACGCCAGAAATCGAAGACGTTCGCAACCCTCTACGAGACACCGGTGCAGGATGGGAAGCAGAAGGTCACCAAGACAATCAAAGCGGACAGGTTGGAGGTTGGCCCAACTGACGGACGATTAGAAGTGGTGTGGATGAGGACACCATCTGTTCCAAGTAGCTGTTTGGAACTAGTTACTTGTGGATGTAAAAGCAAGTGTCGCACACAAGCTTGCCGTTGCCACAAGATTGGACAACCATGCATGCCTGCATGTGGCTGTGATGCTGAAGGATGCATGAACACGACAGGAACTGATACTTAAGAGAAGTGATTTGGCGACACCTCAAATCGATGGAAGATGATGTCTTGTTTCTTCAAATGTAGTTGCCTAATGCATCATTTACATATTACCAACAGGAACAATTGATTCTTAAAGTAAAATTTGACTTTCGACTTTGAAATTTCACCTTTAAACTGAATGCATTTTATTATGCGTATTCAAAGAGTAAAAAGCATTTACATTCATGAATCTATTCACATTTAGCTATTGTTACAGAAGTTTAACCCCTTATAACTCATTAAATATTCAATGGTTCATACCAGACTCGATGTTGTATGAAAGGACAAGACAAAATAAATTTTTTTGAAAATTTGACCTCTTTTGACCTTTGACCCCCCAAATTTGACCTTCAAGGTCAAATCTCATTTTGGCAACCGGGTGTTTCTGAAAGCCTGGACCATACTGATACTTTCTAGCCCGGTTGTCAGCTTTGAACAAAAAATGCCATCAAAAGTTTTTTTAAGGGTCTTGGCCTGCCGACTATTACTATAATTCACCAAATGTCTGTCTGTCTGTCTGTCTGTCTGTTCCCAGGTATCGCAAAAACGGCTGAACCGATCATAACGATATTTTGGGTGGGTAATTCTGGGACCCCCTGGAGTAAAATAGGCTTTATTGTTTTTCCAATTTCAGCTTGGGTCTCCAGCATTTTCAGGTTTGGACTCCCGCATAACGTTGTTGTCCCGGGTACCGCAAAAACGGCTGCGCCAATCGCAACGATTTCCTGGAACCCCTGCAGTAAAATCCTACGATAATTCACCAAAAGAACATGACATGAAAATTAAAAACGGCTGAACAGTATTTCATGAACATTTCATTGCGGAATTGAGGAAAATCCTGATGCATTACGAACCTGCCGAATGTGGAAGTGGACAGATTACGGCAATGAGCTAGTTTGATAATATCCCAAGACAACCGTCATTTAAAACAGTATTTTATTAAAGTATCAATTGATGATTGGAATTGAGTGAATACAATTACGATTTTGAATTCGTAAATGTATTCACCCAACCGTAGGGAACTTCACATCAGGATTTAAATATTTATTTATGTCATGAATGTTGTTAAAAGTTTATTTTTTATATTAATGTTATTTAATTTGTGATTGGAGTTATGCTGTTTGGAATGAAAAAAGATATCGAGTTCAAGTGAATGACGAAATGCCATGACGGTTTCTACTTTCTAAACGTGAAATTTGCGGATCACCATATGCAGATTCGCCATTGACTGGATATGGAACAAACGTACCCGTTTGTTTGCGAACAGGTACGTTTTTCATGGAAGTCCTTCACGAACTTGCTGTCCATGTCTGACGTGCGACTGAAGGTGCTACAGGAATGTGGAATTTATTGGTTTCATGCTTTAGCATTCGCCGTTTCTGCATTGTCTGTTTGCTTCTGGCCTCCCACCCGTGCTTAGCACGGGTACCTCACTAGTTTACAATAATTTGAAGAGGAGATATGTGGATGATATTAATGTACTATACACAAAGAATTAAGTTAAGCACCCCCCCCCCCGTTTTTTTACAACCTCGCACATTACAAGTTTGTTGTCGTCAAAACAGTGTAATATACCCATGATATTGCTATATTTTCTGGAGAAGTGATATTATGGTCACATAAAAACATAACAATCATGCCGTTTTCAATATTTTATTCTGAATAATTTAAGGTGAAATTTTTTGGGAATTTTAGGCATATTTTCACCTCAATTTAAGTATGGAGCTATAGGTCCATCACGGACAGTGTGGATGACGTTTATGTTTTCTAACGTACAGTCATTGTTCTGAGAAGACCTCTAGCGATCTTTGCGTCAATAACGTGTGTAGGACCCACGTGATCGGATCACTGACTCAACCCTACGTCTCATAGACCCTGTAAGCCGTCGTATGCGTTGCTGTGGCAGGTTGTTCCATTCCCGATGTAATGCACGTTCCAATTCATTCAGATTGGCTATTGGAGGGACCATCTTCGCAATTTGTCGTCCCAACATGTCCCAAACGTGCTCGAGGGGGTTCAACCTGCCACAGCAACGCATACGACGGCTTACAGGGTCTATGAGACGTAGGGTTGAGTCAGTGATCCGATCACGTGGGTCCTACACACGTTATTGACGCAAAGATCGCTAGAGGTCTTCTCAGAACAATGACTGTACGTTAGAAAACATAAACGTCATCCACACTGTCCGTGATGGACCTATAGCTCCATACTTAAATTGAGGTGAAAATATGCCTAAAATTCCCAAAAAATTTCACCTTAAATTATTCAGAATAAAATATTGAAAACGGCATGATTGTTATGTTTTTATGTGACCATAATATCACTTCTCCAGAAAATATAGCAATATCATGGGTATATTACACTGTTTTGACGACAACAAACTTGTAATGTGCGAGGTTGTAAAAAAACGGGGGGGGTGCTTAACTTAATTCTTTGTGTATATATATGGATACAGGCAGCGTTATTTTGAAAATCAATACAGAGGATATTGATACATTTGATACAAGCAATTATAAATTAGATAATAAACTATTCTCTAAAAAGAATAAAAAGGTTATTGGAAAGTCTAAAGACGAATTGGGTGGAATGATTTATGAGTGAATTTGTGGGATTGAGAGTTGAGAGATTTGAGAGTCTTATGCTTATAAATATAATGATAATAATATTGAAAAGAGTGATAAAAAGTTAAAGGGTGAAGAAAAATGTAATCAAAGAAACAATCAACTTTGAACATTACTACAACTGTTTAACCTTTAAGAAAGAAGAGTATAGAAAAATGATTACAATAAAAAGTTATAAACATCAATTATATACAAAAGAGGTAAATAAGAAGGCATTGGGGGCTTTTGATGATAAGAGGTTTATTTTAGACAATGGAATTGATAGTATATATATATAAAAATAACCACCTTTAGAGGCCATTTTTCCCCGCAAGGCGGAATTGATAGTATGCTTTATGGATATAAGTATTAAGATCAGTGATAAGATAATATACAGTCACGTGAAAAAGTAAGTACACCCCATGTAAAGGTTTGACTTTTTCAACATATTTCAACATACAGCTATTTGATCTTCATTTCAACAATATTGACAGATAAAGGTGATATAATATAACAAATATCATGAAACATTTACATTTTGTAGTCCATTGTATAATTTAAATAAACATAAATGCAAATTTCACATGTGGAAAAAGTAAGTACACCCTTGGCTCTAATAGGTGGTATTGCCCCCTTTGGCAGAAACAATCTCAAGTAGGCGTTTCTTGTAACTGTCTACCAGTCTCTGACATCGACTGGGAGAAATTTTTGCCCACTCCTCCATGCAGAATTCTTTCAGCTGTGCGATGTTTGAGGGGTTTCTTGCATGCACAGCTCGTTTCAAATCCCCCCACAACATCTCGATGGGATTTAGATCCGGGCTTTGACTTGGCCATTCCAGAACCCTCCATTTCTTTCTTTTCAGCCATTCCTTGGTGGATTTACTGGTATGTTTAGGGTCATTGTCATGTTGCAAGGTCCACCTTCGGTTGAGCTTCAACTTTCCGACAGATGGCCTCACATTATCCTCAAGCACCCTCTGGTACAATGAAGAATTCATAGTGGATTCTATGATGGTGAGCTGCCCAGGCCCTGATGCAGCAAAGCTGCCCCAAACCATAATATTTCCACCACCATGCTTTACAGTTGGTATCAGGTTCTTGTGGTCAAATGCTGTCTTTGGTTTTCGCCAAACATGTCTTCTGGTACTGTGGCCAAATAGCTCTACCTTTGACTCATCTGTCCAGAGCACATTGTTCCAGAAGTGCTGGTCTTTGCCTAGGTGTTCATTGGCAAACTATAGTCTTGCCCTGATGTTCTTTCTGGGCAGCAAAGGTTTCCTCCTGGCACACCTCCCATGTAGATCAAATTTGTGCAGCCTCTTTCTAATGGTAGACCCGTGCACTTTGACATCAACAGCGGCAAGAGCTACCTGAAGGTCCCGTGATGACATTCTGGGGTTCTTAGAGACTTCTTTCAGCGTCTTGCGGTCTGCTCTCGGGCTGAACTTGCTGGGGCGGCCTGGCCTGAACAAGTTGGCAGTTGTTTGGAATCTTCTCCACTTGTAGATGATCTTCTGGACAGTCGAATGATTGATTTCAAATTGTTTGGAGATCTTTTTAAATCCCTTCCCAGACTCGTAGGCATATATAACCTTCTTTCTGAAGGCCTAAGAGAGCTCTTTTGATCTAGGCATGGTGATGCCGCACCCTTCAACAACAAAGAGCAAACCAAACTAAATGTCTGAGGTTTAAATAAGACAGGTTCCTCCAAGATCCTCTCTAACAATTTGTAATCATTTGCACCTGAGCTGGTGCACCTGATTCTAATTTTAGGTATTTGAAGTAGTGATAAATGTAGGAGTGTACTTACTTTTTCCACATGCGAAATTTGCATTTATGTTTATTTAAATTATACAATGAACTCCAAAATGTAAATGTTTCATGATATTTGTTATATTATATCACCTTTATCTATCAATATTGTTGAAATGAAGATCAAATAGCTGTATGTTGAAATATGTTGAAAAAGTCAAAACTTTACATGGGGTGTACTTACTTTTTTGCGTGACTGTATGTATATATATATATATATATATATATATATATATATATATGTATGTATATATATATATATATATATATATATATATATATATATATATATATATATATATATATATATATATATATATATATATATATATATATACATATATGTGACGGTAAGTGTAAAGATAAACATTAGAGTTAAGATATGCATAAGTGTTGAGATATTTAAAAGATAAGTATAAGTGTTAAGATATACATAAGAATTAATAAAAGAAGGGATGGGGGGGAGGGGTTAACGGGCTACCACCACATTTTTTACTGGTATATAAATGATAGAACCAAGCAATAACCAAATCAAAGAGTGGAGAAAATCACAGCCTTGGAATAAAAATGGAAAACATCACAAATGTGAGAAATATCAAATAAGTGTTATTGAAGAAATAACTAAAACAAAAGTAGACAAAACAAATAAGCGGATAAATTTAAATACAGTACAAATAAGTTAGAGGATGTAAAGAAAATAAACATCCTTGAATGGACAGAAAACTTTGATGGTTATCAAAAGTTCAATAGAAAAATAATTTACTACAATCTCAAAATGATATGTGGCTCAGGAGGTGCTCAAAGAAAATATGGATGTTTTAGAATCAACAAAGGGTTTGGGGGTCGATTGAGGATTTTACCTTTGTTCATGGCTTAGTTGGTCAAATAGTTTTTCAATTAGAAATTCAGATAAAGGAAAAAATAGAACTTAGGTGTAAGGGGTCTATTGAGGATTTAACCTTTGTTAATGACCTAGATGGGGAGGGAGAAATTTCCGGATGTTTTGGGGTTTTTGGGTGGGTGGTCCATACGTTCCAACACACTTTCCCCATTCACGTACATGTAAAATTAGGTGCGTCTTCGAACCAACATTTTCCAACTACTGGTTGCCATCACGCCTGTCATGCAAGGTTCATGAACAACACGAGCATGGATCGTGCTTGGAAATGCAAAGCAAAAGTTTAAAAGGCCCTTTACATGTCCTTTTTCTCAAGACTGTGCGGTGTAAGGTGTTCCATGAACTCTCCAGTGGTTCATGTTTGTCGTTTCTTTTCATTGTTGTCTTAACTTTAATTTTCACCGAAATAACAAACAACACCACAATACTTCATTCTGAGCTGAGATGTATAAAGAAATGGATTTAAATAGATTGCCGAACACGCGTGCGGACGGACACACACACACACACACACACACACACACACACACACACACACACACACACACACACACACACACACACACACACACACACACACACACACACACACACACACACACACACACACACACACACACACACCTTTATGAGCATCGACTGTATGCCTAATAGTCTGAATCGGAACATCATAATTAGCTATTTACATAATACATACATACACTGTTGAAACTCCCCATATAATACCTCTCTCCTCCCACGTGTATTGCCCCTCTCCCTCCCCTCCCACACAATGCTCTATCCCTCCTACCCCCTTCCCATTTTGGATTTTTCTTTCAATGTGTAACATTTGTTTGATCCCCAAGGAGACAACGCACTTGTACATGGATATAAAGACAATTAAAAACATTTGAACATTTACCCTTTGTGCACGTATGGCGTCGCATTATCCGGTTCCAAGGAAATGCAGTTATCGTACATCTTTTCTGCCTTCGCAAACTCTTGCTGATCTGTCAGAGCCTGGAGTACACACAACACGTTCACACGTTAATAACGCGTAAAAGAGAACAGATATTTCCTTAATTAGCATTTTAGAATAAGCATGATATAATGACATTTGTATAGTTCGAAATGTCAAACCTGCCCCATTGTGTGTATCTAAAAATCCTCATTCCTGCGAGCCTGTGTTTAATGTCTTTATGCGACGTTTTCTGTCTTAAATGTGTCTTTTTACCGTCTTCTAAGCCACAATGCGCTATCGTGGTGGGAAAGTGTCATCCTTGTCACACTCGTCGGCCAAAGTGCCATCCTACATCAGGTCCGGCGGGGTGAAGGAGGGGGGCAGAGGAAAAGTCTGCCCCGCCTGCCGACTAGTTCAAGAACTGATGGTGAATGAGAGGTGAGGGGCGTAAATCACAAATTACATAGATTAACGACCTTACAAAAGGTGAGGGAGGGGGGGAGCGAGGGGGGGGGCGGGAAGGAAGATAATATAACTATATAGGATGATATTTCAAAACCATTTATGGACGGATTATGACGAAACTTGGTGAATGATCTGGTTAGGTGACAAGAACAAACCGATTAGATTTTGGTTCAAGTCCAGATGCAGATCCGGCCTATCAGTGAGATACAAAACATAAAATGTTCAGCCTGGCCGAGGTATGTGCTCTACCGAGTGCAATTCTAGTTTCCCCCATTTCTCTCCATCCTGTCGTACGAGTGAAAGCTTTAAAAGTTGTAAGGTTCTGGTTCATTTATTGACTCGAGGGCACATATGTATGGTAAGGGAAAGGGGATTGTTTATTTAAAACATACGCATTTATTATTGTTACTGGCGTGACTCGGAGCACTCCTCACCACACGTCATTTCAGAGGGATAGGCATCTTTGACCATTTCGATGTCTTTTGGGTCTTCAGGGTCTTCATGGTGTTTTTGGTCTTCAGGGCCATTTGGGTCTTCAGGGTGTTTTGGATCCTCTGGGCCTTTAAGGGTATTTTGGGTCTGCAGGGTGATTTGGGTCTTCGGGGTATTTTGGGTCTTTGGGTCTTCGGGGTGTTTGGGTCTTTGGGGTCTTCACGGTGTTTTGGGTCTTCAGGGTCTTTGGGGTCCTTTGGGCAATTTGGGTCTTCAGGGCCTTTAAGGGTATTTTGGGTCTTTAAGGGTATTTTGGGGGACTTAAAGTGTCGTCAAAGGTCTGAGGGGTCTCAGCAGTCTAAACGTAATTAAGAGTTCGCGGACTGTGTTTTGCGTGTTAATTTTATTTGAAGAAGAAGAAGACGTTTTGGTCGTATATAAACAAACATAACCATATACGTTTGCTCTAATACAATAAGATTGCTTCATTTTGTATTCCTGCCCCCCCCCCCCCCCCATGCGTTTTTATCAATACACAAATATAAACCTGATTTGGTCTCCTGAGTGAATTCTGTTCGTCGTGGTGGCATCGTCTGGTGGTTTGATTAAATCCCGTTAAGGTTAATTGGTTGCAGTCATCACCATTAGATACGCTCGCATCACGTGATTTTGGTTGCTCAGCCGAAGATGAATATCTGTCACGTGACCATCTATCGGTGTAGACCGTAGAGCTCGGGTGATTTGGCGGTTTCAGTGGGTACGGCAGCGGAGATGAAATAGTCAGGTTCACTATGTTTTTTTGTTCAAAATCATGGTAGATTAGCAAACCTATACATTTTTGGAAACGTTATTACATGGAAAATCTGAAAATCAATGTTTACATTTGCCAATTCCGACCAATTCGATTCGACCATTCGACCAATTCGATCGATTCGATCCATCGAATTCGATTCGATCGACCATTCGACCAATTCGATTTGCCAATCAATTTGACCGACCTTTGCTTGTGTGGAACGGACTGTGAAAACGATGCGGACTATATTGTCGGATACGACACACAGGACAGTGATGACGAACTCTAAATGGCATATTCTGTAATCGTGTATGTTTGATGCCATTGACTGCCTGTGTATATTTTGTCATTGACTGCCTGTGTAGATGTGAAGTTATACTGACTGCATGTGTATATATGATTTTGCTAACTGCCTGTGTATGTTTGGTGATATGAATTATTGTGACACATTTTGATGTTATTAACTGCCTGTACAAAATGATAACATGTATTTGATTATGCAACCTATCGCGAATATAAAGACAGTATTTTGCAATTCAAAACCTTTGATTCGTGTCTTACCATTCCCCATAGCACTAATTTGGTACTTTCATTGGATTCCTTGTCCCTGAAAATATAGGTTTAGTATATTTTAAAAAGTTTTTAGGGTCATTAGAGGCAGAAATAGAACAAAATATGTATTTTACAGTGGCCATTTTGAAAATCCAAAATGGCTGCCATACAGGTATCTCTCCAAATGTAAACATTGATTTTTAGTTTCCTTACGCTATAACCTTTCCAAAAATGTATAGGTTTGCTAATCTACCATGATTTTGAACGAAATATAATTTATTGACATAGTGAACCTGACTAAAAAGGCCGCAATCTGACCCGGAATCGTTGACTCATCTGACCTCTGCAGTCGTTATGACACGAGTCACTGGATTCAAACTGGGCAACCGGTACGGTCTGGTGGCTGTAACCATATCAAAAACAGACCGGTCGGTCCAGTCTCCAACATCGGTGATGCCCTGTAGTTTTATGCAAAGGAGACATTCTACGGTATTGTTTATTTATTACGTACACATTTATTTATTACGTACACATTTATTTATAACGTACACATTTATTTATTACGTACACATTTATTTATTACGTACACATTTATTTATTACATACACATTTATTTATTACGTACACATTTATTTATTACGACGTACATACCCATAAGCTTAAATGCAGAGTTACATGCAAATGAGAAAGAGAGAGAGAGAGAGAGAGATAGATCACGACTACTGTTAATATAATTACTTCGACTAATGTATAGCGAGGGGTGCTACTCACCTGTGCATAAAGCGCGCAAGCCTCTGTGGATTTGGGAAATTTATTTACAACAGATTCCAGCTCGTTGAGACACGACTTGACCGCAGGTTCGTTCTCATTGACCATTGCGTGGCGGTACTGGACGGACACACGCACACACAATGCAACACAACTACTGGAATGCAAATGCAAATCTTTCCCAGCACATTCTCCATTTATAAGCAGAGAACCGACATTATGGAAATGTTCGGGTTGTCAAGTTCAAAATGCGGAATTCATACACTCTGGTGAGGTTTAACCTTCCCGTTATTAATGCAGAAATAGAACCTGTGAGAAATACAGTACACGAGTAATTGAGAAGGTTCACTTGAGAATTTACAAAGAAGTGTAAATTACAGAAAGTGTTTGTTTTTTTCCCATTTCCTCCCAAAATTTATTAAATTATAATGCAATTTTCTCAACTGACAGGATATTCAAACACGACGACCGGCCATATGCAAAAGAGATCTTCCTGCCAATTTCATAAAATGCAAAATATCACCAACTATTTCAGCGTGCGTTAAGAACTGAATGAGCTGCTGAAAAAAATAGTCCTACCTTTGAAAAGGCAAGCTGGGCATGTACAAGAGCAAAGTCAGGCTGTAACTTTATACACTTCTCAAAATCTGCAATGGCATCATCTATCCGCTCCAACAGCATGAAGAGCTGGGCAGAGGAACCAGATTGTGAGGAAGGGGGCCGGGGGAAGAGAGGGGCAATGATTTTGTAAGATGATTTTACATTTGCCTCAAACATTATCTTCTTTAAAATTATTATCCCTTGGAAGCTATCTCTACCTGTCCGCGGTGATGGAATACGTCTGCATTGTTGGGAGCCAGCTTCGCGGCACGCTCGAAGTCTGCGATGGACCCTGTGGGGGATTGCATCTGCATGTGCAGAGAGCCACGCTTTATCAGCGCGTTAACAATCACCTGCAGAAACATGGCAACAGGTAGGTTTATGGCTGAGAGGACGATGAGGAAGGGATATTCCAGTGGAAAAATAGTAATTTACACAAAACAAAGTTTACAAAGTAAGTATAAGATAAGAACAGGTCATGTGGTCCTTCCTGTTCAGTTGATTCTGCACTTTCCAAGATGGCCGAGCAGATACTCGATTAAAAACTCTGCTGTCAAAAACTGAGCTTTCTTCTTTTTCGGCGGAGCTCCAACTGCATGTGAACCGGCCTGGCTTTGTGGTAGAGCCTTCTATGGTCCATGGCGCAATGTCCTTTTTCTCTTTGAAGACTAGGGTTGAGAGGCTTCTTCGATCTTCGTCTTTCCTTGCATTGCTGGAAATATTTCTCCACTCCACACCGATTCTTCTCCATTAAAAAGCTTGTCTATGTAGAATGCGATCTGATGAGGTTTCTCCTCATTCTGTTTCCACTTTCAACTCGCTTTTCTCAATTCCTTTTGCCGTGAAATCATATTTTATCGTGGACACACGGCCTCATAATTCTAGACTGAGGCCTACCCATTCTTTTTGAATCATATTGTCCATGATGATGAAGGTTCCCTAATCAGAGGGCTCACTGAAAACACGGGACGGGGGCTTTTGATGCTTTTGATGGGGAAAAAATATCGGGACGACGAGACCAAAAACTCTAACCCACCAGTTGAGTCAATCCTTCTTGCAGAAAAGTCTCCACTCAAACCCTCAAGCCCCGTGGTGGACACAGTATCTGCTCTCCATGCGAAACTGTCCAGTATACTCAGGTGGAACGGTGTTTGGCAATGGAATCAGCCAGTCACCGTTGACTGTGTGCACAAAAGTTCAAGGTCTAATGTGCAGGGTTAAGAGGACATATCGTATCCCCAGGGTTAAGAGGACAAATGGCCAAAACGAGCTTTACTCCAAGGCGTATACCCAACTTGGCGGTTTTTATCTTTTCATGCGCTCAGGAAGGTTCGAAGCCTTATCTGATCGGAACAAACACAGGGGTTAATCCGAACCCACAAACACAAAGACGGGAAAGCAAAATCCACAATACAAGGAAAGTAAAATTCGACAAATAATGATTTAATGAAAATAAATACAAATAACAATGAAAGGTGAGGCAAAAACTAAAATTCCTAATTGAGAAGTCTCCACTCAGACTCGTATACAAACATGGGGAAAACTAAAGTTAAAAAAAAAAAAAGATGCTGTGGTAATCGCCTGGCACTCAGCTTTGCGTCCCCAAATGCCTGGTAAGGCTTGCCGGTCGCTCGTCGCCTCCAAACCACCGCGCGGGAAACGCACAAAATGGCGTGGAGCATGCTCTTCGACGTCCAGAGGAAACACGACGCGGACCCAGTCCACCGCCGACGTCGACCCTGTGCCTTGCAGTTTCGACTATTCCGAACCACTGTTTCTCACCAGCCCTTTCTCAAGAGCGCACTTGAACCAAAGACCACACGCCTGCGACCAAGCCGGAACAAAAAGAGGAAATGCAACTACCTCCAACCAGCGCCAGGAAAGAGAGAGACACAATGGCGAGACCGCGTTCTTTTTGCCTTCAGCTCTCCTGAATGTTCCACGCTGACGTCACACTCTGTCCAATCACCGAGCTCTACTCAATCATGAAGGCCGGGACGTGGCCTCCCCATTACGAGTCGTCGGGGGCGGAGTCCAATCTCTGTTCAGGAATGTTCAGATGACGTCGTTCTGTTGCCGATCGGGAAATGTGCTGGGTGTTGACTAGCCAAGGCGTTGTGAGCGAATTAGTCCATTTACAGTGCGATCATTGTAGTTGAAATGGTGGCCCTTTTTAATGCAATAACAACTAAGGGAAAAATCACAGGGCAATTACACACTGGGGTTTATCCGTAAGCCCTACCTAATTATCATAGCTCCACCCCTCGTATGGAAGACATATATACGATCTTATTCTAAAGATTCCCTACTTAGTTACATCGAGGTGGGTTTCTTCTTCGTGTCACTCGGAGCATACTAAAACTTACACATTCCTAACTTTCCTATGAGATTAATCATCTACCCCCACACACGTAACACTACTTTCTTCCTGTCGCTTTGGTACTGACATCTCCTGCAATGTAACTAATAGTCGTGTTCAAAACAAAATATCTAATGACAAAAACAGTAAAAAATAAGTAAATATCGGATCGATATATAAATGCGTGTTCAGATAACTTGGTAATAGAAAAATACACCAATGGTGATCAATAAAAAATACACCAATAAAATATAAATTTGTGATATCTTGTGCAGTTTTAGAGATACAATGGAATAATTGGCTAGTGACTGTGCAGATCGAAATCTTCCACTGATTTTGCAGTGGCTCTCAAAAGGTACGGAACATTTTACAAAAGGAATGCGTAATTCTCTTCGGATTTATCGTAGCTTTTACAATGAAGAATGTTGGATACTGGTGTACACTGGTTGCTTCAATAGGGCGGCTCGGCATCCCGGAAAGTGCAACGTTATTGGTGCATTGCTCCGTAAAACAAACAAATACGCAATCACGCGCAATTTATTCAAAATATATGCATTCGTTTAATTGGAACTCGGAAATGCTTGATGTGCACTTTGAAGCTTTTGAGCATTTATTTCAAGAGAAATACACTTTCTTTTCATCTGAGCTATTTCCGGCTGAACGACCTTGAGGATGTTCTTTCAAGTACCGCCAGGCATCATTCAAGCTTTGTCAATCGCAATGTCTCAAAACTGAGGAAAATTTCAAATAGGTTTAAAAAAATAAAATAAACAAACAAATAGAAAAATAATAGAACGGCACTCTTCTACATCGCAACGTCGACCAATATGCTTCCGCCCACATTATTACATCATAAGAATATTTGTACCAAGTTTGATTTAAATCCCTTCAGCTGTTCTCAAGTATCACATTTTTACCTGACATGACCTCTGAGCTTTGACCTATTGACCCCGGAATTGAATCAGTTCATCTTTGCATCATTATACATACCGTACTTGTACGAAGTTTGACTTGGATCCCTTCAGCTGTTCTTAAGTTATCGCGGTAACAAAAACATATCACAGACGGACGGACGGACAGACGGATAGCCGGACGGACAAACCGAAAACATAATGCCTCTGGTGACTTCGTCGGCAGAGGCATAAAAAAACAAACTTTATCAAAGCAAACCAATTATGATATTCACTTGGCATACAGAATGCACCAAGTTTCCGGGCAAAAAGTACTCAATGCGTGGCTTTTGCAAGACTTCCGGCCAAGTAAATTTTTCTAGGAGGGATATCCTATCTCTAAATGAAAAACTCCCACCATTACTATATGCAAGTTGGTAAAGGCATTCCAAGAACGACAAACGGATATCGCACAATAACATGTTCAAGCGTGCCCGGCTCGGCTCACTACCTTTGCAGATATGTTCTCCGCAGCAATGAGAAATTCCAGGTCTTCCAGAGCCTTCTCTCCATCCCCAACCAACAGCAGGAAGGTGGCACGGAGGAGCTGGGCTTCTTTGGCCCAGGAGCCGCCTTCCTCAATTTCACGCTCACACTCCGGATGCACGCTCTCATACCTTCCGGCAGCCAGGTGCCGGAGTGCAGTAATGAACGCTGAGCTGGCAATGAATGCAGAATGATGAGCATTAATACTGTGTGGATTAACCTTTAAATTAACCTATCATGCAGTCGTCATTTTCATTTGACCTTTTGTGCAATTGTGCACCGATGCGATCTCTTCATTTTGTTATTTTCACTTGTCATTTGCACAACATGTGCACAAGAAAATACAACAGAGGGTCAACCAAAAACGTCAACAAGTACAGTTTTTCAAAACCCCGACAGGTCATACGAAAGAAGCTGCATAGCTTTTAGTTTTTAACCAATCTGATCAAGTATATTGTAATGGACTCGGTCTCCTTAACGGATGACGCGAGACCGCTGGAAAATAAACTCCGAAGACGAAACTGTGCATGTGCTGATAATCCGCCACAATCACAATGCGGTTGTGTTTTTATCAAATTTAACCACGCGGCCGTTTAAACATGCACGATCGGTCGGTCGGCTTAACGGTGAGACTTATTTGCATGGGAGGAGGAAACGAAGGCTCAAAATATACAGCAGCTGGTTTTAAAAGTAACATGGGTTAAATAAATAATGGGGATGGGGACACAGGAAACAACTGGAACGGCACTCAGTAGCGAGCATACCTCCGCCAGGTAAACAGTTTACGTTTTGTATCCCAGAGTAGACCAGAAAATCACAATACAGAATCACATTTAATCAAAATCATCAGTCCACAACTTTTTGAGATATCCTGCTAAAAATCGTTTTTGGCCAAATCTCCCAATGGTGAAGAATCACTTTTTAAATTCTACTAGCCAGATCTGGATCTTCACCGAAAATTGAATTAATTCTTCCTTGTCACACACCCAACCGGTCCACCAAGTTTCGTCCAAATCCGTCCACAACTTTTTGAGATATCCTGCTATATATCGTTTTTGGCCCTATCTCCCAATGGTGAAGAATCACTTGAAAAATTAAATAATTCTCATATCTGAATTCATATTCAGATCTTCACCAAAATCGAATCGATTAGTCCTTGTCACACACACAACGTCTCTACCAGGTTTCATCCAAATCTGTCCACAACTTTTTGAGATATCCTGCTATATATCGTTTTTGGCCCTATCTCCCAATGGTGAAGAATCACTTTTAAAATTCTACTAGCCAGATCCGGATCTTCAACGAAAATTGAATCGATTCTTCCTTGTCACACACACAACCTGTCCACCAAGTCTCGTCCAAATCCGTCCACAATTTTTTGGGGATATCCTGCTATATGTTTGTTTTGGCCCTATCTCCCAATGGTGAAGAATCACTTTAAAAAATTATACTAACCGGATCCGAATCCGGATCTTCACCAAAATCTAATCATTTCGTCCTTGTCACAAATTCAACCTGTCCACCAATTTTCGTCAGAATCCATCCACAACTTTTTGAAACTTCATTCTATATGTTGTTTTTAGACCAATCGCTCGCCATGGTGAAGAATCACTTAAAATAAATTCTCATATCTGGATCCATATTCGGATCTTCACCAAAATCGAATCAATTCTTCCTTGTCACTCACTCAACCTGCCCACCAAATTTCGTCCGAATCCGTCCACAACTGTTTGAGATATCTTGTTCACAAACAAACAGACAGGGGGGAAAACAGAAACTTCATCCACCTTTGGTGGCAGAAGTAAAAATAATAACATCAGTTACCTTACAAGGAACTGCAAAGCAGGAGGCCATTTGGCATATCAAGCCTGCGCTACTATTACCAACTTGTGGTTGTTTGTCCGTGCTCTATCCTTTTAAATGCTGAGCATCAAGCAAGGAAGTCGCTCGTACCATTTTAATGTCTTTGACTCGGCTCGGCCTGAAATCAAAGCACGGACCTCCCAGACTCAGAGAGGATGCTCGAATCATTATGCCACCGAGGCTGGTGAAATGTAATTAAAACAAGCGTTACGCCTAGGTCCCCGTCGGGGTAGTGATGTGAGTTGACAGAGTGGAAAACGCAGAAAACATGCTATGATATGATATTTCGCTCACAAGGTTCAGACATACATGGAGGCGGCCATTTTGGATTTTGACGTGGCGACCCAATTTTCAATAGCCTTCTTCCTTGTGCCTAGATACACCCACACACCAGATTAAAAGTTGGTACTTCGCTTATTTTTCAAGATATTTTGCTCACAATGTTCAGACATATATATGGTGGCGGCCATCTTGGATTTTGAGGTGGCGACCCAATTTTCAATAGCCTTCTTCCTTATGCCTAGGTACACCCACACACCAGATTAGAAGTTTGTACGTCGCTTATTTTTCAAGATATTCAGCTCACAAGGTTCAGACACACATGGCGGCGGCCATCTTGGATTTTGACGTGGCGACCCAATTTTCAATAGGCTTTTTCCTTATGCCTAGATACACTCACACACCAGATTAGAAGTTGGTACTTCCCTTATTTTTCAAGATATTTCGCTCACAAGGTTCAGACATACATGGCATCAGACATACATGGCGGCGGCCATCTTGGATTTTGACGTGGGTTGCACCCACACACCAAATTCGAATGCCTTCCTTCGCTTACGCATGCACACATGCACGTACGCATGCACGCACGCCCGCACGCACGGACGGACGGGAAACATAGTCCCCCTTTCTCTCCGCGGTGCGACGGGGGACAACAAACCGGGATGACCGAACGGCATGCTCAATTGGCGGTAATAACTTCCACAGCTATCTTAACTCTCGCTACCTTAATACAGGCAGACTCGGTCAGGAACACAAGATGAAAGAGAATGACTGTACGTAGGTGTGCGCACATGCCTTTCCTGGAGCCCTGAGAGACGTGACACCGGGACTCTCGCCATCCAGTCTCGTCTTGGCTGTTCGTTGCCGCGCGGCTCTGGCAGGGCAACCCGGGCTTGCCGTGTGCAGCTCTCCGAATCGCTATTCCAGGCTATGCCAATATCTGTGAGCTCGATCCCTGGGGGCAGGGGGTTCTTGGCTGAGTGGCTCGCTCTCTGGGGATTCTGGGCTGTGAGTCACCTCAAGGCACTATCATCCTGTCTTATATAGGAAGCCCTCTGGACCTGTGTGAGTCTTGAGCATGAGCAGTCGAGTGCAAGGTGGCACATGTGACTATGCCAGGTTTGTAAAACTCATGTTTGAGGCTTGACATAAGCACACGTACGCCCTCCATATTGAGGTACAATGGAAAGGACAACAGGGTGATTTAAGATGCACACAAATGGGAAAAGAGACAGATATAAGGACAAGGTAGACAAGGAACCTAACGAGACATGTGATTCCGGTCGATGTTAATTGGGGTTATTGCAACCACTTGTGCTGCCAATCATCTAGATAAAACTACTCATTAATCGAATCGGCTTGTTCTTGTAACTCATCCACCAAGTTTTGTCACAAGTTGTCCCCAACTCTTTGAAATATCATGTTATTTAACGTTTTTGACCCTATCATTCAATGGTGAAGAATCACTTGGAGAATTTACGAATCCTCATATTAGGATCTGGATTTGGATCCTCACCAAAATCGAAATGATTTATCAGTGTCACACACCCAACCTGCCCACCAAGTTTCATATGAATCCATCCATAACGTTTTGAGATATCGTGCTATGTATCGTGTTTGGCCCTATCTCCCAATGGTGAAGAATCACTTTTAAAATTCTCAGATCCAGATCCGGATCCGGATCTTCACCTAAATCTAATCATTTCGTCCATTTCACATACCCAACTGCTCCACGAAATTTCGTCTGAATCCATTCACAACTTTTTGAGATATCCTGTTCACAAACAGACGGGGGTGAAAACATCACCTCCATCCACCTTCAGTGGCAGAGGTAACAACAGAGACTGCAGGTTTGTGAGCACAACTGGGTCAGGAGGACTGTGGGAGTAAAAAAGGTGGAGAGAAGGAAAATGGATGAACTGAGGGGGGAGATTGGTGCGCAGATGAGCTTGATGGGGAGACTGGTGAAATGCCGACTGAGATGGATTGGAAAATTGTTGCGGATGGGGGAAGAGAGAATGTCAAAGACAGGATAGGTTGAGGCAACAAGGTAGGAGGAAAAGAGGTAGACCGCGGTTGAGATGGGAGGATTGTGTGAAGAGGGATATCAGTAAGGTGGGGGTGGTTGAAGAGTGGAGAGAGTTGGCTGAGGACAGAGGGCGATATTGTGGTAAAGGCAGGGCAGGAGCTTAGTACCGTTGGATCTCACCCCTTATAAAGAGACTAGCAGAAGTACCCGGCATTGCCGGGCGGGGGAGGAGGAGGGGAGGGGGAAGAGGAGGGGAGGGGAACGGGGGGGAGGGGAACGGGGGGGAGGGGAACGGGGGGGAGGGGAACGGGGGGAGGGGGGAGGGGGGAGGGGAGGGGGAAGGGGGGGAGGAGGGGAGGGGGAAGAGGAGGGGAGGGGAACAGGGGGGAGGGGGAGGGGAAGGGGGGGGAAGGGGTGAGGGGGGAGGGGAAGGGGGGAGGGGAGGGTGTGGGGGTGCCTGGGGGAAGAAGGGCCCCTCCCCCTTCCCCCTTCACCTTCCCCTCCCCCCCGTTCCCCTCCCCTCCTCTTCCCCCTCCCCTCTTCCTCCCCCTTAACACCAGGGGGGTTGACTCAGCCTGTCATCCTACCGAGGTCGGCAAATTGAGTACCAGTTCACTGGTAATTCCCTGTGTGCCGCAAGAGGCGCCTAACAGGTTTGGCGGCACGAACCCGGAAGTCAGAACTCATTGTCGTCAAATAAATGTAGCATGTATGTTTCACTCTCTGTCACATGCCGTTGGTCCCATGTCAATCGGATGAAGTTGAAAAATTAACATTACGAAGTTTCTCTGGGACGTATTGATTCCGAATAATGAAGTTGAAAAATTAACGTTCCGAAATACGCTAATTACGCTAACAGAAGCGCTGGCGCTGCGAAGCGCTAGAGGGAGCGCTGCGCTCCCTCCCTTCGATTCCCTCCCTCTTCTGCTAGCGTTTCTGCGCTAATACGCTAATTTTAAAACCCGAAGTTTTTTTTAAATTTAAGGTGTGCTGTAGTTGCTCTGAGACGTACTGATTCCGAATATTCCTTTGGTTTTTCTCTGCGACGAGTAGTTCTCGAGTTATAAGAGGACAAACAAACATACTTTACTGCTTTATATATATATAGAACCGTGCGCTTTATATATACTAGGGCATGCCCGTACTATATATATATCTAAAATTATATCCCCCCCCCTCTATTTACATGAAATGGTTTGGTCCATTCGCAAAGCCAAAGCGAACGGCTTGCGAGTACGGTGACAATCCCCCCCCTCTATTTACATGAAATGGTTTGGTCCATTCGCAAAGCCAAAGCGAACGGCTTGCGAGTACGGTGACAATCCCCCCACTCTATTTACATGAAATGGTTTGGTCCATTCGCAAAGCCAAAGCGAACGGCTTGCGGAGTTTGGTAAATAAATCGCCATAGCTCGGTAACTACTTCTCCGATTAATATGAAACCTTGAAAAGGCACATCCTCGGGTCACCAGCAATATACCTGGCAAGTTTCAAGTATATCGGACCCGTGGTTGTCGAGAAACAGCGGTCACAGACAAACGACACACACACATACACACACATACACACAGAGATTACTGGAATTATAGATAGATACAAACAAACATACGTTGGTACGATTCGGCCAAGGAATCCCAGAGATAATTGCAATTAAGTGAGCCATGACGTCACGGAACGCGCCGCCGGTAATATATTATAATTTATGGTAATCTATGCAGCACGACATGGTCATCACGGAAAACAAGGTGCCTTTGCCGGCGCAAAACGGCTCTCCCAGGGTCAAACTCGGTATCGTTGTGAGCACACGGTTCAGCCCTTCAAGAAAAAAATTATTTTGTAAAAATCGAACCACGCGTTAAAAGGATATGACTGGTTTTGTTCGCCGGCACGTCGCGCTCGAATCGGCTCGCGATAAAATCCAACACGTCCTTTGTCGGGGTCGTCTGAACCAACCACTGGGCCTAGAAGGCTGGGACTGGTCTCAGAAGTTAGGTCTCGATCATATCTCGTAATGCTGGAAGCTGCACGTCTCTGTGATAATCCTGTGGACCATGACGAGATCGTGCGAGTCCCTCACAACGGCTTCAAGCACTTCCGCATTCGACCATTTCCTGAACGCCATACGCCCCGCCCATCAAAGCGCGTACATATTAAACGAACATACAGTGGCCCATGTGTCGTCATTTGCGCATGCGCCAAAGTTTTTGCAGGAACATGAAGCATCGGAACAGCGCATTTGCGCATGCGCAAGAGTGAGAACCGCCTGTGCACCATTACGCT